>NW_010391278.1:27266-95207 GCF_000710305.1 Buceros rhinoceros silvestris | reverse complement strand
AATTTTTAATTTTACTCTTTTCCAATAATAATTTTTTCCTCTTACCTGAGAATTCCTAAAATATAACTATTATTATTTTACCTTTTAACATCTATTTTAAAATAATTTAACCATGTTATGTATAGCCAGGTAGAACTTTTAGATTTGTGCCCATACACCTAATTCTGATTTAAATGAAAAATTCAGTAATTTCTTTCTTTGACATGACCTAATAGGGTCAAGTTAATTGACATGATCTAATAGGGTCAAGCAGAGAGTTTGTTAGTAGCTACAGTTTGCCTAGCAGAAAAACTGAGTAGATTTTTTTCACATCAGGGACATTACTCCAGAAGGGCACAAGATGATAAAGTTAGCCTCTCTCTTTAAAGGGACTAAAAAAGAACTATTATAGATGAGTCAGCTTTGCTTCAATGCATGGAAAAACACTGGAACTAAAAATCAAGCCCAGTTTTTGTAAGTACTTTAAAAAACAAGAATAATTAAAGAGGATAAATTGTAGTCAACATAGGCCTGTCAAAAATATATTATAGCTATTTAAATCCCACCCAAGAGTGGCTAATACCCCTTGTTAGAGGAGAAAAGATTTTAAATATTGTTATATTAGAAGAGCTGTGGGATTTTCATAAGCAAAGGAAATACAGTCTAGACTCAAAATGAATCATTAGAAGATGAATTCTGACTCAAAGACGATACTCAGCAATTTTCTGGTCCTCCGTCAACTCTTTTAATTAGCTAGCTGGATAACAGCTTAGAGAATGTTATTATTACCTTTGTAGATGGCGTCCTCCTGGAAGAGTCAGCGAGTGCTTTCAGGCAGGTGTTAAGACTCTGAGATAAGTAGTAGTGCTGCGAGCACTGTGGTATTGTGTCTCTCGCACAGGACAGACTGTTTTTCAACTCAAAAAAGAGTTCAGCTTGGCTGATACGAATCACGGATGAGCCTGGTTTACAGCTCCTGTCATACTAAAACCTGTAGGTGGGGAGTGCTGTGGGTGTGACAGGGTATGCAATAGCTTCCATTCAGAGATGAAGAGTGGTTTGAGGAGTCAGCCGTGGGTCACCGCTCATTCTGGAGGGATGGGCTCTTGGAGACTGTCATGGGGTGAGTGGCCAAAGTGATAAGAACCTATAAAATTGGGAAAGGACTGGGCTGATTAAACCCGTGTTGAATCTAGAGGAGACAAGAAGGAAGCACGTTAAGTCTTCAAACATGTAAAATGTTTCTCCTAAAGCTGTCTGCTGTGGATAAAGCAAGAACCAATTAATTAACTGCAGCATGAAAAGTTTCTGTTAGATTTTAGCAAAATGTGACTGCTAATCTTTAGGTTAAATACATATTGGGATAGATTCTTGCAAAAGGATTTCATTTTATGGACTTCAACAGTGAAGTTAGAGAAATATCTATCAGGAATAGCTGCAGTTTGATCCTGCTTGGTGGAGGTAGAGAGTTTAATGAACAACCTTTTTATTTCCCTTGCAGCTTTATGTTTTAAGATTTTATGATCAGAAAAAAATATTCCAGGGCAAAAAAAGTAGCTTTGTATTTCTGTCCTGCTGCTCACTGAGACTTTGGACATGGAGAGTGTTCTGAGGAGCTGAAAATCACATTTTGAAAACAGACTCGTGAAATTTGTTTGACGAGATACAAGAAAATTTAAAGATGGGCCCATGCAACCTTTGGAAGACCTCGATCTCCTTTTCTGTAATATGCTATCAATTAGGGTGATTCTTCCTTTCTGTAATGCCATAGTGTCTTTTGATTTATGGACTGGCTGATGTTTTTCAAAGATTTCCCCCTGCCCCTTCATCTATAAAAACGGCTCTCTTGGAGGCTTTTGATTAACATGGAACAAAGAAACATTATTTCACTTGTGAGAATATTTTTCTGGTGCTAGAAATATTCTCAAGGGTGTGAACTTTATGGGGAGAGTTTAGCAGCACAGATTCCACCTATTTTCCCACATTCATTCTGTAATTTGAAGTCTGAGTTTAAAATTCAAGCATTACCACTCAAAATTTTTCCTAGTAAAACCCTATTAAAACCATATTTCTGAAACAAAAATTACAGTATGACCAAAACAGTTGGAATGTTCTCACTAAGGCGTATCTGTGATAGTTGTTAGCTATTGACATTTTAGATTTATGAAGGGCCAGCTGTGAGACTTTCACAAAGCAGAACTTATGATTTATTTATTATTAATAATAAGCAGAAATGTGCATTGGAAAACAAATTGCATAACGTGATAAGCTAATGAAATGAGTATTTCTACTCTAGTAAATTCCTTGTGCCAAATATGTGATTGTGCATTTGCATAATGACTTCATTTGCTCATAAGTAGTCAGAAAAATGCCCCCACCAAGTAAAAAAAATATTCCTTGCTTTCATTTTTTTTAAGTTTACAAAATGAATAAACATGATGAAAACTGCCTTTAAGCATATACCAGAAATTAGTTTTGTTTCTGCTAGTTATCTGCTGTCATAAAGCCATCAACTCACCCATGTCATCTTTAACTTTGAAAAGTACATTATATTCTTTTTTCAGATGTGCATAGCTGATTGTTTAACTGTTTGCAGAACTACCAAGAGAACTACTGAAATTCATCCAGTTGTTCAAGAGATCTTGCCGGCTCATGCACTAATGTTGACATCCATCCAGTTTCCATTCATAGGGAGTTTTCCTTCTATTTCTCACTGGTATTTAGTTCTACCAAATACCTACCTGGCTCCTCATTGAGGTTTATAAAAAAATTTAGCAATATTACTTTAATAAATCATTGTTTCACTTATTTTTTTAATACATCTTTGGTTAGGATGAAAATTTAGAGCGTTTTATAAGGTACTTGTCATAGCCCATTTCCATACATGGGAATACATTTTTATTGGCAATGTGATGAAACAAATATTTTATTAAATATTTGTAAGTCCATATGCTCTAGGGAAGAATCATTTGGAAGACCAAAGTACTCACAGGTTTCTGGTTTTTACAATGCCAATAAATTGATGAATAAGTAGGTTTAATGGGCAATCAGATTAGAAAAATTTCACCCTGCATAGGTACTATCCAGCTATGACTTTTTCGCTTAAACAGTATTTGAGGCTATAAAACCCTCATGGAAGTGGCATGAAAAATGCAGAGATTTTCTTTCTGAATGTTTCAGCAAAATTCTTACATTGAGTAAAGCTGCATAATACTGTTTGACAGTTTTGAAGCCCATCTAAAAATCTGTGTATGAATTTATTTATTGATTTACGTGGTAGCAGTCAAGGCTGTTTGCTGCAAAATGGACAGAAAAGTTAAAATTGACTTAAAAAAGAAAGCTGACTCTTCAAGAAAGCAGGTAAAGAAGTATATTAAACTCTGTGGATTCTATTTAGAAAGAACTCCTGAAAGTTAAATAAACAGAGCAATCATAAACATCCAGTTTTGACTGGGTTTCAAAATCTGATATCCCTGATGTTTGGGAAAACTGTACGAGGAATATTTTTGTGAAATCCTTGTTCCTGTTTTAGGCTTAATTTTTTATGTCTCTCTTGTGTGCTTGGTCCTTAATGTAAAGTGCTGAGCATGCTGTCTTTCATCTACCAAAACTCTGATCTTCTTTCTCAACTTTAAAGATGAATAAATCAAGATGTCATTTATGATAGGGCTGAGAATTTCTCGAGAGCTAAATTGTCTGCCAATAAGAAATTTTTATCTTCCTAGTACAGACCAGATTCTGCAGTAGTGATCAGATAAAAGCATGTGATGACACTGATGTCACTTTTCAAATACAAAATTGTGATAGAACTACCAACGAATATTTATTATAATAACTTGTCTTTCCTGATGTAATATCAATAGTCACATGAATCAGAGCTATTTCTCTAAATAAGGATCTAGCCTACTGCAAACTCCCTTGAGATTTGGGGAAATTAGCTATGCCTCTCTGTTGTTATATTTCTCCGTTTCCTGTCTTGGAAAAACCTGGTCTCAAACTAGGTTTCCATGCTGGCAGAAAAGGAATATTCCGGGGAGCAGGGAACGTCTCAACGTATTTGGAAACATAACTTTGAAGACTTGCTCCATGCTGCGTGAGGAATATCTTGATGCTAACTACTAGCTTGGTAATTATGGTAATCCACTGTAAGATAAAATACAGATAAAAATACATTATGGCTTCACACATACTACACAATACAATTTAAAAATTTTTTTCGGATCAATAACAAAGTGAAAGGAAACCCCACCATTACAATCTACTTAGTGACAGATCAAACCAACTAGATGTCTTATGTGGTCTGTCTCTCTGCTATATGCTTTTGTGGCTGTTTGGAGTTGGGATTCTCTCTCACTCTGTGGCTGCTTTGCCCGGAATCATCCCAATTCCTGTGAAATGCACGTGTTTTTACAGCCAGATTATTTCTTGGACCCCTCCAGAGTTTCCATTCAGATCCAAGTTTTCTCTTCTATTCAACTCTAAATTTTCAGTGGAAAGTTTTGATACACGTCTGGTTAAATTACTAAGAGCCTCCCCTTCATTGGGAACTAAAAGTCATGACTGTAGACCAGTCTTCATTCTACATATTTGACTAGCAGACAACTCTGTGACTGGAGGGAAGGCCTTGTCTCCCTGTCAGTGGCTGAGGTTATCTTATCTTTCAAAGAAAAACTGATATGAGAGGCTTTGGTATGTTACCAAGCAGAACCATTCAGACAGTGCTTTCACTTTGCTGTCATCTCAGTTAGGTTTCAGCTATTTATGTAGATGTGTTATGAAATAATTCAGGTTAGGAGTACCTTAATTAGTAACATCTCCAGGTGTTATTCAACAGTGTAATTTCTCTATAAAGTGTGTATGTTTCAGTGCAAAGTGCCTCCATCCTCTGAGACTTGTAATGGTCACCTATTCATATATACATCTATATACTTCGTATATATATATCTAGATGGGATTAATGCATATGCCCCACAGCAGGCTGTTGACAGAGCCTCAACAGATTAGTAATAAAACATTTCAGGGGCATATTGTGTATGAGGCAACCACAGCCAATACCTATATTGGAGGAAGCCTTGAAGAATACTCTTTGCAAGTAACTTGTAAGTCTGATTACCTCTGTGATGTAAACATAAGACCACTAAGTATACAGAAGTCTACATATCAAATAAATATGAATAAAATATAAATTATATTATGTTCTCATTCATTTGGGTTTGGGATTTTTTTGAGCATCAATGGACTTTTCATCCAGATGCATAAATATTGTAAAGAATTAAATAAAAGTGGTGATAAGAAATCCCAGATCTAATTGCTTTCAAATACTGAATAAGTGTTCCATATTTTTCTTTTTCTTTCTTTTTTTTCCTGATACCCCATGTATATAATTCTCTCCATCTTCCAAATCTTGTACAGTCTCAGAATAACATAAAATCAATACACATTCAATACACTTGCGTTTGCCTTAACAGAAAAGAACTAATGGTGCTGACAGTCTTTGAAAAGCTTTCCAGTTGGCCCAACATGGAATAAATTATCCTGAAAAAGAAGTAGAACTATTTTCCAGCTATGCTGTTATTGCAGTTCATTCCATTAGCAATACCTTTAAGTGTTTAATAATACATTACAGCACAGAGAAAAAGCTAATGACAGAGTATCTTTATTGCAGAAAAACTGGTACATGCTTTGCATCTTCTGATTTTCTAAAAAAAATACTCAAAGCAGGAACTGTCATTTTTATACTGTAGCTTCAAGCATTTATTTTTTAAGATGTAAACACATTTAATGTAAAATGCCTGTGTGATTTCCTTAAGTAGTAGTTCAGGAAGAAAAAGGATTGTAGCATTATGTTGCATTTTCTAAACATAGGTGCTATGAGTTTATTTCAAGAGGGTTCTTAAGCACGTGTGTCTCACTTTAATTCTGCAAATCTGTTGATGCTGTTATGGCTCCTTATGTATTAGGATGACACATACACGTACAAAAAATCCTCTAACAAGATTTTTTTATGGGGGTTATAAATCAGATGAATGACTACCGTAAGCAAAGAGCTACCTTTCTTTATCAGTTGGTGGGTAGCAAATATTTCATTTCCACTTATCTAGCATTGCTTTTGTTTTGCAACCAGACTGTAACTACGTTTTACAAGATTAGAATTCACCTGGGTAGTTACACCCTATTAGCAAGGTTAAAAGGGCAATAAGAAAGAGATAGAGTGGGAGAATTAAAAAGGGTTGGTAGTTCTAGTGCCAAGAATGGATAGGAAACTGCATGAACTTTACATCAAATTGGGAAAAGTGAGGGAGATGACGATGTCTTTGCCTTTTCCCTTATCTGGGATGAATATCCAGGGGTGTTTTGGGGAAATTTTTTCATTTAAAGAAATCTGCACTGTAATGGCAAATTTATCCGCTCCAGTTTATGGGCATATTATTGATGGCTGTGATATGACATGTTTCCTGATGTCTTGGTGGTAATATTCTCCACTAGTTCCTGGATTTATTGCCACACTAAACAAATTTCTCATTTGCTCATCGTAAAAGAAACCCAGACAGATTGGCCAGCTGTAGCAACTCCCAGATGCATTTGTCTTCATTTTGGGAAATTCTGGCTTGTCGCACAAACCTCCGCAGACACGCTAAATACTTTATATCAGTTGATTTTATTTCAAAGATATTATCCTATTATCTATTATATACTAGTGTATGGCATCCTCCTACATTACAAGTAACTGATACCTAAGACCTCAGACCAAGAGAAAGTTTAATAACTTTCTTAATGTCACATATGAAAACCTTGACTCTTTGGTGTTTTGGTAAAAGGAGCTCTCTACTGTCTTGAGAGATTTTGATTGATTTGGCACATATCTAGATTAAAAAAAAAAAAAGCCCTTCTTGCCTATGAAATGGGCAATAGATGGCTGGGCTGGCAGATATTAAGGGTAGAAGAAGAAGAGAAACATGGAAAATGTAGAGGTATTTTTCTATGATTTCTATTGCTATGGTTATGTATTATTACTACATAAATAGAATCAACACATGGGTCTAGAGGTCTGGTTCTGTGTCTGTGTTGCAGGTGGAGTTTCTTGTTTGTAGAGCAGTGACCCTAAAAACTGTGAACACAGAGCAGATTTCCCAATGTGCCCGGTCATCTTTGCATGCAGAAAAGTGGCTCTTCTAATGAGCAAGCTGTAATTATCCAAGTGTTAGGGCTAAAAGATTGCCAGCTGAGATGGTCAGAGGTCCAAAGTATAGAAGTTTCTAACTCTGTAATGAATCAAGTTTAAAATTACAGTATTTGAGATTTTCATGTTTGGTTCTAAATTTTGTTCAGTATTTGGATTGATGAAGAATTCTGTTTCCACCAAGTGTATCTGCAGACTTCCTTCTGAAGAATGTAAATATACTCCAGTAAGCTAGCTGCTTCTCAAAAGCAAATCATATAATATTTCCCACAGCACTTCTTGTGCCTTCCATTTTTTCTTAAGTTTCCAAAGCTTAGCATCTTATTATAGAAGATAAAATTAAGGATACACAATATTTACTGAGTGTTGTTTTTTACTCACCCATTCTGCAGTTTCTATAGTTAAAGAAAATTTCTACTCAACCTTTATTCCTATTGTTCTGTTAAAAAAATACCCAAACAAAAAACTCCCCCTACTTTTGAGTAGCTACCAAAAAAAAAAAAAACAAACCCCAAAAATAAAAAACCCCCCCAAAACCCCAAAAAAGGCAATGAATGAAAGTAAAGGAAATATAACTGGAAACCTGTAAAAGAACTGGAAAAGCTGGAACATAAGCAGTTTCTGAATTTTCTTACTCATGTAAAAGTCTCTCAGTTTCAACTTTCCACCCAGATACTTTGTAAAACTGTGATCATATTGCATTTGCTAAGACATATGCTTGCCATTTTTCCTCCTTTTCTTCTGCTTAAAAATTGATCAGGAGTTCATCTGATCTCCTCTGTACTTGGTGCTAAAGTGACGTTGCAGATTTAGCTGGTACTTTATTGTTTAGCTTGGTGCTGATGGCTACCTTCCATTTCACCCAAGGGGAGGAGTTCTCACTGTTTTGGTAAATTATAGTTGTTGCCAATGGATCCTTTTTTCAGCACTGCAATCCAGCACTCTGTTGAGTACAGGGAAAATAGCTGACTGCCCAAGGTTAAAGCAAGAATGACATTTTGCTCTTGCTGGTAAGGTAACAGAGAACAGAATAACTCTGCCTGCAGAAAGGACTTATCCAAAATACTCTTGTTGAAAGATCTTTTCATTCCACTTGACATTCATACTTCTAGTGGTGGTAGCTATGTTGTTAGTGTATAAATCTAAATCTAAAGCACAATGACAGCAAATTTTTTTAAAACAGATTAACTCCAGTGGAAAGTCAGAATTTTTCTGACTTTTGACATTGCTTTAAAGCACATGCTTGCCTTTAACAGTAGCTATTAGACACCATTTTGTTTAAGACAATAAGGTTTTTGTTTAAGATGGGTGCAATCAAGTCTCTATAACAAACTGGTGTGTCAACTTATGAAGAAAAGAGATTAAATCTGAGATTAATGCTTTTGAAATAAATCTGAAATTTGGTCCTAGTCTGTAGTCAACTTGAGTATCTTGCCATTAGAGGTTAGAATTTGATGAACCGCAACTTCAGCTTAAGCACTGACTAGCAACACTATTAGTTACAGAACTGTAATTCAGACTGTAGTATCTCAGGACACTGATATGCAAGTTTTGATTTGTAAGAAAGTCTGTAAAAATAATTATTTACATAGGAAGGAAAATTAAAGGGTCACCAAATACTTGCTCGGTATTATTTCAGCTGGAGAATTTCTGGATGCTAAGCACTTGCTAAAGGTTTAACGCACTGTTAGTCTTGAAGAGTTTTATCAAGAAAGTGATAAGTAGCCTTTAACTGTTGGAGCAATCAAGAGTCAAAGGGAAGATTCCAGCTGACTCCTCATAGAGCTGCAAATAAGAGTAGTCTCTGTGCCACTGGTTCAGACTGTAATTTGCTGCTGGCCAACTTATTGTAAGTTTGATCTTCATTGATCCGTAGGCAGATCTTTCTGCTGAAAATTAAGAGAGCCAAGAAAGGTTAACTTTCTAATATTGTCACAAAGTTTTCCTGCATCACACCCATGGAAGCAAGTTGTTTTAAAATAATTGGTTCCATTAATGGCCTTGCTCTAAGTTCTTTGCCCTAAGGTATTAAAACATTTGACTGAGCCTATCCAAAAATGTTCACAATTCCATATGATATTTTCCCATTCTCTTGATAAAAATATTGAAATGAAAAAAACATTTTTGTTTAACTCTACTACTGTCACATGCAGAAACAAGTAAAAAGTTAATGCAAAAAGGGAAAAGCATAAATGTAAAGAAAAACTTTTTAGTATGTGATTCAAGACCATGTCAGTTAGTGAAACAAAGTATTAATATGGAAACAAGGCCAGAGCAATACTGATTTCTTGCAGTGAACTAATAAACGTTTTCCTGCTCTCCCAGTGGCTTTGCGTGAGGTTGATTTAAAGATTAGCATCCACATCAAATTGAAACCTGATCTTAAACTTATGCTTGAACCGATGCCTGAGGTATTTGCTTGCTAGAGCTACACCTGAATTCAATCTCAAGTGATATATTAGTTGTAAAGGCACTCCTGGAAAGAGAGGTTTTGGGAAGGTAATTCACAAATTTAGAAAGTAAATCACAATGGCAGGCCAGTATCATTTTCTACATGGTTGTATCCTTCTCAGAAATCACCTTGCTAAAGTTGAAGGATGACAAAGGTGATGATGGAAGACTGGCTGTTATCTTTACACGTAATTATAGATATTCCTTTTACAGATTGAATTCTAGTCTTTTAAGACTTCAAATTCTTGCCAGAGGGTAAAACACTAACCTATGTATCTCACACATAATTGGCATTTAAGCATATTCATAAATCAAAAATCATTAAACAATGTTCTGTGGATAGTGATTGTGTTACAAGCAAGATTTCTGCCAGTAAGGTATTATTTTTTTCTCATGCTCCTGATATTATTTGGGACTGATTCTGCATGGGTGATATATTTCCCTAAATCTCACTTCAATTTCCATTAAGAATTAAAGAGTTATTGTCTTTTTCCTCCAGTTTCACTGAACAAAACTGTAGCTCTTGCATTGACACCGTTGGATCATACTTAGATTTCTTTCATATTTTAAGTAGTAAATAAAAAAAAAGGTAGCACTGTACAACCCTTACAATTAAAAAGGTGGTCCTTTTGTATCTCATTATCATATTGTTTAGCTGAGTTTTTAAAAAATAAGCCAGATTTAGCCAGAGAAGATTAAAGACTGGATTCTTATGCCAGAAGAGAGGTATGTAACCCTTTGCAATAGAACGCTCCACTTTGCCCCATAGCTATCTGCCTCCACTTCAATTGCCTGCCAGCAAATACATGCAGTTTTCATTAGCTACCATGCAAATGAGAATAAATCTTAAGCATTGCTTCATTTCTATCACTTGCTTGGGGCTCAGCAAGCATATCACGTTGCCACATGCCACTTTTCCTGACCTTATATGAGAAGAACTTTGAACATCCTAATATTTAAGCATGAACAGTGAGAACAAGTTGGTCAAACACTTCTGAAAATAAAACGGTCACGGATAGTGAATCATCTTCATTTAGTAGCATCAGTATTGATTTTCTGTAAACCAGCCATTGCCAGTTTTACGTGATCAATGATTTCTGAGCAATGGCCATGCTAATGGGGTTAAGCATATAGCAGAATTACTAGGTATACTGTATTTTAGAAATGAAGTTTTAGAAATTTGATAATGAATCCTTAGATCATGACAGAGGCACAAAATACTAGTGAATCGCTGCCAGCAGTGAATTGTGACCCATGTACAGATCTGGCCTGAGAGGTGGGTAACTAGCTTAAAACTCGAATTACAGTTAAAGAATTTAAAAGCCCAGTAGATGATTTCTGTCCCCTAGAGAAATGATAAGAATGCCTTCAGCATTTATTATATGTATCTCCTCAACAGGATTAATTATTGGTGGCTAGTGTAAATTTTTTACATTCAAGTCTTCATGGTAGTAGCAGTAAACACATTAGGCATATGTAATTACAGAATTTCACTACAGAAACAGCAAGTACATTCAAGAAACCTTTTTTCTTTGTACATTGAATGTAAGTTTACATACAGCAAGTGTTATTCTAAGCCAGTGTGATTTGTTCTTCCAATTCCATTTAGTGTTTTATTAGAAAATACCACTTTAGATATTTTTGCATACCTTTATATTTTCATATGGATTTAAAAATTTGTTCCTCAAGGAACAAAATAATTCTAAAAAGAATGAGTTACTTAATGATGCGCTCCCTGCATTTCTTACCTTTATTCAGCACAGTACAATAAAAGGGTTCAGCAAATTTCTTCCTTGTTTTTAAGTCCCGTAGACTGTAAAAAAAGCAGAACAATTGAACACCTTGCCACTTAGATTTTAGTAAATGAATTAAAATACAATCTAATTTTTTACCTGAAAAAATTTAGACTTGATCATATATGATAGTTTACTTAAAATAGATAGCAAAATTTTTACTTAGTCATGTAAAGAGACATAGTATTTTCCAAAGGTGTCTGTATTGACAAAATCAGCTATTTTATTGGTAAGACTGTTCACAGAAAGCCAAAGTCATAAATAAGCTTCTGCTTCAAAAACCTTTTCACAAAACTTTTTGTGGTGTTCATGCAGCTTTACTCTGGACCTTAAGACTGCTGCTCATGCCTGAGCTTTGTTTAGCCTCTTGAAAAGAGGCGGAGGGAGAAAGATCAGACTTTTCCTGCTGCGTGTATATGCTTGACTCATCTCTTTTCATCTTGCTACCTTTCACAGAACTGGCAGGAAGAATCCAAACTGGGGAGGGAAAACAGATTTTTGTACTTCTGTGTAACATCTCCAGTGTTATCTATATTGTTCTTTCATCAAAGGCATTTTTATTTTCAAAATGAATAACTGTCGCAATAAATAGCCTTCACAAGTATAAGAGAGCGTTACTTGCTCTGTTGAATCTACTCTATGGTCTTGATTCAAATATCAAAAACTTTTCACAGCAGTGGGAAAGCCTTTTCATTCCCAAACCAGGGAAACTGTTTTGGTGGTATAGCAATCGAGCCAGCTTCACTTACAGAAAAGAATGCAGTTCTCCAGTCGCTATGATGGAAAAAAATTACAAGTAATTTCTGCTGTCATTCTTGTGGCTGTGGTTTCTTTTTCGTGGTTTGGTTTCAATCTCTGTGACCTTGCAGCTGCTGCAGCCATGTTGCTTGGTTTCAGAAATGAGGCTTTAGCATTTTTTTCCTTTATGCTGTGAAGACCGTGACCCATTGACTTGTTATGATTTTTTAAAAGCTCTCCGTAGAATGTAATTCAGTTAATCACATCTGGAAAGTAGAAACAGAACTGTCTCAATATTTTTCTTTTTGCAGTGAGAGGGGAGGAGAGGTAAAGAAAAAGATCAAGATTTGAATTTTAGTTACTTCTACTGCTTGCTGAACTAGTATTAGTGGTTTGTAGAAATTTAGCCTACACAGAAGGAGAGGCCCAGTTTTATTCTTCAGGCAACCAAAGTCTAACCCTGGGAAAAGAGTTTTAAGATCATTTTGCCTGCTTGGATATGGAAGCATCAATGCAGAAAACAGAAGGAAAGGTAGCCGACGGAGCCAGACGGACTCTTTATGAACAACCAGTCCTGTTGGGCCCCATGCACCCCAGACCCCAGAGTGGCACAGCAGTGTCCCTTCAGTGGAGAGCGTCACTCTCCGCGACAGAGATGTCACAGACTTTCTGAGCCACCTTCTGCCAGGCTCATTGCCATTTGCTGGGGGACCAAGGTGACAGTCGCTGCAGGGCTTCTTTGACTGAGCTCTGTGCAGCGCTGTATCTCTCCCTTCAGCATGCCTCAGTAGTGAAGTCCAGTTGATGAAGCAGGAGACGGTGCTCTGGTAGCAGCAGCTGCCGTCTAACCCAGGAGGCAGTCTGCATTTCAGTCAAAAAATACAACGGAAAAGTTGACACTCAATTAGCATCCTGAAACAGAGTGAAATTCAATAAAGATGAAAGATAAATAATCTTTAATATATAAATCTCGAGATTTCTTCAATGATTAAAATAACTTTACCACACAAAAATCTCCATAGTGAGACAATTACACAGCTGCTAGCTAAAAAGAAATAACTCCCACATTAAAGTATGCTTTCATCCAGATTAAATACAACTTTTTGAGGTAGCTAGGAGTTTCTGCTAAAATAAGACAACTGTGAAAAGTAGAACAAACATCTCTTTAAAACCTTTGTTGGTGGGAACAGGTTTTACAGGGGCTCAGGCCTTTGGTGGCTGCTCTCCAGCCGGTTAGCTCCTTCCAGCTTACTCAAAATGTATTCACAGGTAGCAGAAAAAAAGCTTGGGGGTTTGTGTGTGGCGTTTGTGTGTTTGTTTGAAATGAATTTTTTGTATTATTTGAAATAATTTGTTCATTTAGCACTGATTTTTTCCTACTCCTTTCCTCAGCCCCACACACTTTCCTCCCTTTCTGAGCAGGGGATATTAGTTACAGTGGAAGCCAGTGAGCAGGACAGCAAGAGCACAGATTTTACAACCTGGATGTTTTCATTGTGCTAATTTGAATGTAAGACTTCCAGTTGCATTGCTGATTGTCAGTGTGTTAACAGTACAGGACCCGACTGCTAACTTCTCCAAGTATTACAAAAAGCAGAATCAAGAAAAAGAAAAATTATTTTCAAACTAGAAATCTCATGTGGTTGATGTTTATTGGCTCTATCTACAAGCTGACATAACCTATAAATCTACAATGTTGATGAAAGTTTATTTATTGCTGTGCATTCGGTGAAATTAGTAAAGTTCTGGGCAGTGGTTTTCTTACTGAAGCAGTAAGAAAATTAGATGCTTTTACTGGCAAACAACCTGAAGCACTAGGGAGTTAAACAATGCGATCTAGGAAATTAAAGGTTTTGTTGGTAGTGTAGAAGTGGTGGAGCTAATCTGGGAAAATGCAAGCCAACAAAAATATTTCTAGTGAAAGAAAGAAAACAATGCTACAACATAGAGCTTAGCATCCATGTAAGACCTGAACTTTTCTTACCTGTGGTGAGAGAAGACAAGATTTATTTGGCTGCAATAATGAGGCAATATGCACTCCTGAATAATTACGTGTGAGAATGCTTATGTGAATACACTTGGTTCTGAACACCAGAAAAGCAGAAGAACGCCAAGGAAATACCTGAAGAAGTAAAGGGAATGGTCAGACATAAGGGCGTTTGTAGATAGAGTAGGTGGCAGACAGGGAAAGTAAGAGAGTAAAGCTGCATGAACAATGACACAGCAGAAGAGGAAAATATTCTACTTTATAATATCCTTTTCTATAGCATTATGGAACTTTTCGTCATCAAATTCCTCATGAGTTTTCATCATCATCCTGTTGTTCTCAAAATGAGTGAGTTGTGATATTACTCAGAAATAACAAAGTGGCATATCTTAAAGCAGCGCAAATAAACTGAAGGGAAAAAATGTAGTATTTTCTGAGGTTATAGTGAATGAATAAATGAAACCATTGAAAGCATCTTTGGTACTACTGTACATGTATTAAAGAAACTGATGTTATACTTCACGTATTTTGCACTTTATTCATTGTCATCATTTCACAAGTCAATCTGCTCCAAATTACATTTTTGTGATAAGATTGCTTAAAAGGTTTTTGACTTCAGAGTCTATATAACAAGGTCTGACCCTAAAATCTTCTCTCCCTTTTATGTGGCAGGTATACTGAAATGAGGTATTATGAAATATAACATCTAGAAGTTGTCAGGTGTTTCATAATGGCTGTTTCTATCTCTTCCGGTGAAACTACTTCTACGTGTGTATTAATTCTAAATATTTCATCATCTGATTCTTTTTGAGACTTCTCTCACGTTCATTCATTAATTCTGAGGACAAGTAAACTTATGGATAACTTGGATTTACTCTTAGCTTTTAAAAAGTACTATATAGAAACCATTTTACAGGGCCAGACACCTTGATTGTGCCTGAGCTATAAATAAGGAACTATGTGGGTTCGCTGTTTATTCCAGAATAATAAATATGCGACCCAAATCTTATGAGTTAAAAGGTTGAATAGAAACAACTAGAAAGAGGCAGGCAAAGTAAATGGAAGGAAATTAAAAGCCAAAGATATTAATATTTTTTCTATTAGAGTATTTTTTTCTCTTGATGAAAAAACTCGGTAATTTTGTATGAAGCAGTGTTTTCTATATGTTAGCATTGTTAGGTATTAATATTCAGTATATCTGGACAAGAAAAGCTAACAAGTGATATTTCTACCCTGGCATTTCAAAATCATATAAGATATTTGATGATTTTTTTTTCTGGCAGTGTTCACTTTTTTCAGTAAGTTGGATATCAGAAATACTGTAGCTGCATAAACACGAGAAATATAAAGAAAATATTTGATTTTCCTTTAAAAGGTATCAATAAAAAGCAGGTTACAGTATATGTTTGAATATATCTTAGTGGGTATTCCTGTGAATATGGATTAATTTGAGAGCACAAAATTTCTCAAGTGTACCATCTGTTATTTTTAGATTGTACCTTTATTAATGAGAAATTTGCTAAATGAAGATTTTCAACAGAGCTTATATGGCACAGTCAGATGGGACCCCTGTTCTTTTACCAGCAGTATAAGTAGCAGTTTTAGTTGGAATTTTTCTTCTTCTCCTTCACTGACTGCATCAGCTCTTGTTTGAAATATGCACAGTAAATACAAAAATACAGGTGTTGTCAGAGTTGTTTCTGAAACATCAGATGATCTTACTCAGATATGAATACATTTCTAAGATTAAAACCAGAAACATTTCCTCTAAAGCCAAGTTTGTGAATAGCCATTTTATCCTTAGCACTTTGGATACTTTAAACTTTGAAGGAAATTGAAAACATTATCAGAATCTGAAGTTTTGGCTAATCACTGCTTCTTCATAACAGTAAATTCAGATTTTGTAAAATTATTGTGCTTTGTAATAGAATGGAAAATGTCTTTGTCACTTCTGAGGCAGTAAGATAGGAGCGAGCTGTGCGTTTATGTTGCAAAAGCTGTGCATTTTCTTTGTGTGCATTTGGAACACAAGCAGAAAACCATTAGCATCGTGTCTGTGATGTGATAAGAATAATAAGCTATTATTATTCAGGTAGTTCTGCCTACCAGATAGGTCATTGTGATTTCATTGGTATGGAGCCAGTCAGTAAAATTCAGTTGTTTGGGAAAGCATTTCATTCTGCATTTGGTTTTACTCAAAAATAATTGGGAGCTGGCAATTCTAAAGAGAAATGTCCTGTGTTCTTTTATCTGGGATTCCCTATATCTTTATTTTAGAAAAGAAGTAAGTTAATGAGTGTTCTATGCAATCCGCGGGTGTGAAGTTAAAAATGAAATTCTAATCTGAAGTCTTCAAAAGCAAACACACACCAGAGATTCAGTCCTTTGGATGAAAACTGTTATCACTGAAATGAATAGAACTGAAATTTTTGCTGCTAACATTATGACAGCTTTTTGCCTTTTGCAGTATTTCTAATATATGTACAATAGGACAGACACTTGTACAACATTTTTTGTATAAAACTCTAACAACGCTTTGGAACATATGCACGACTCACACGGAACTTTTCATCTCACACACAGATTATAACTATAACTTAGATGAACAAATTCAGATAGAGAGAGATAGCTTGAGAATAGAAGTTAAAGTGGGCAGAAACACAGGATTTTGAACTGTCAGTGGCACTTGTCTCTTTCTGTCATTTTACAAGGAAGATGGATTTCACAGATTTTTATGAAGAAGGGTTGGGGACAATGTTCTACTTAGTATTCAAGAAGATTGCATTGTTAACCCAAGCAGGTAAACCAAATGTGTCGCAGCCCTTCCAGACTTGCTTAAAAATCAGAAGAGCTTTGCTATAGAAATTTTATAGTCTCTTTATTGTCTCCTGGTTTTTGTTAAGTTTCATAGCTTCTAGATTTTTCTCTCTAACTATGAGGTCTAGGACTGGCAAGGGTTGAGAGCATGATTATTTTTGCTTTGTTTTGTTTTAAATAAAATCTCAGTTTCTGCCATGATTACACACTTCCTGAAGCCATGTGTGTAAAATACTAACCACCATTGCAACGTGGCAACTCTGGCAGAAAGAAGGAAATGCTCTGTGGTGAGGACCCTGCAGCCAGAGGAGGTGCTGAGCACTACCTTGAGCTCTTCCGGCCCGGAATGAAACTGCTCCTCCAGCCCAGAAACAAGGGATAATATTTCTCCTAATAAACGGAAGGAGCCGCAGGAAACAAAATAGCACCTGAGTCTTTTCTGTAGCACTGTTGCAAACAAAACTGTTGACTGGCTGGCTTCCAAAAAGTGAAGCAAAGGTTTCAGAAGTCTCACTGTACATGTTATCTGCTCCTGTATGGATGGAAGATGGAATAACTGTAGCGTGTTCTTCCAGTCTGCAATTCTCCCATGACTACATAAATAACAATAATAAAATTAAAAGCAGTGCTGCCCCAGGGACACTAAGTCTTTCAAGATTACTAGTTTGTAATTTTACTGCGTCAGCAAGGATGTAGATTTGTAAATATCCCAGTCTACCCAAAAGGGCAATAAGTTATTAATCTTTTGTTGTTTTCTTACGTAATATACTTCCTTATTTTCAGTAGAGAAGGAAATATAATGCTGAGAACCAGTGCTAGAAGTTGCCTACTCAGAGTCTTTCTCGTAAATACGAGTGAGTCAGAAGTTGCCAATTTGTTCAGGAAAAACTATGTAACACCACCACACAGAGATGAAAGAAATGTATTTTCTTAAGGATGCCTTATACTACCAGGGTTTTAAAGGCTGATTAATTAAAAAGGTCAGAAGTTAATGTTTGTTTTCAGGATAAAAACTCTGCTTTGGGAAAAACTTGAGTCATCTACTGTAGGCAGTGAAGGCTTTGACTACGTTAATTTATAGTTTGTATTCTGTCATGCATTGTTGTGAAAAATAGCTCCATAATACTACTATATCAAAATGTTAGTGTCACAGGACAGCATGTGTAATAAAGTCTGTGCTAAAGGATGCAGGTACCATTCTGGTCTCGTTAAAGTCAGAAGAGTTTTACTCTTGACCTCAGTGAAGTTATGATTTCCGTCCACCACACCTCTACTTGACAGCTGCCAGTCTTAAGCTGACAGGTTGGGCTGGGGTTTCCACTAAAAGCTTTCTCAATTTCTGGTTTAATTCCTTCTTCATGTGTCTTATTTCTACCATTGTGTTAGCTGTAAAATCCAGGAAGCTTTTCAGCTGACTGGCTGATGAAATGCTTATTTTGTGCCTACAGCACTCTGTGGGCTCAGTTTAGTTACTTAATCTTCCGTGTTTAGTGCCATTTGAACTGCTTTGATGTAACTAAAGCACTTGTGCAAGAGAGAGGTGGTCTTGGAAGATGCAAGAATATACGTGAATTTAGTTCAATGAGCCCTCAGTTAAAGACAGGGCTCTTGTATCCTTGTATAAGGATACTGAAACACTATCCTGCAAATATATGCCATTTCGGTAAAGGCTTTGTGTTTTATTCCACCTTTTTTCTTTAGATTATTCCAAGTATTTATTTTGAAACTACATTTTTCTTTTAAAATGATCACCAATTATAGCAAATAAAAATGCAATTTAAAGTCTATACATAATACTGAATAAACAGAAAACAAATTCTGTTTTTTAAGTTTTTAAAAAGAGACTTAAAAAAATATTTACTCTGTTTCAGTCTGACTGCATTTCCCACATGGTATTCTTTATTTCAGGGCCTGAATTAATGTAAATCCACCATTTTCTCAGCCATTGACTCATGGCAGTTACTACTTTCCCACACAAATACTATTGCAAGGAGATTTCTTTTGGAGTAATTCTCTTACACCTTCTTCCAATCTGAAGGAGCGATGGGATTTAGAACATGCTGTTTTTCTTTGCCTCTTGTCAAGTTTGAAGACAGTAGTTTGAGCCAGAGCATCACCCTATGGCGTTGTCAGGCCTCTGACTCCTCCCCAGCATTGCACTAGTAACCCAGGCTTCTGGCAAAGAGATGTGGATTCCAGGGGCTGCCGGGTAGCTGAAAATTAAAAACAAATCCTCAAGCGATACTGAAGCTCTCATCTCCAATGTCTTTAGCTCCTACTCAGTTCTGAGTGCTTGGGCTTTAGCTAGGTGGAATGAGTCCTGTTGGCAGAAAGTGAACAGCATGCCAGAATAGGTCTGCTCTGCATAATGACATTTCTTCTCATTTTATGGCCTTAGTGTGAAGTTCTGATTCCATTTAGCAATAATTCTGCCTCAACTGAATGGATTCAAGATTTGCTCTTATTTTGTCTCTTGAAACTGGAGCTATGTCGGCTTATCTGTATCGCTAGATTACAAACTTCCATTATCCTTTTGCCAAGATAAATAATTATCTTAGTAACATAAATTGAAAAGATTTCATCTCATTCTGAGTCTAAATGATCCATTGATCTGTTTATCTAATCAGCCCCCTTTCTGGCTTATCTATTACACTGACATCTGAATTTGAGTGTGTTATATGATAGCTTAAACAAACTCCCCTCTTACACTTTGGTATTCTCAAACTTCTCTCTCTGTTTCTTACCTATGAAAAATGCTTCAACAGTGGAGTTTTAAATGATCCCAAACTGGCTCGTATTATTTTTTATTCAAACTACAGGTTTTCAAACTGTGGCCCATTTTAAGCAAATTTTCTCTTCAGTAAATAAACTCTGAAAAATCAACTTACATTTTTATGAGTGCTTTCAAGTAGTGATGCTATTTTGCAGAAGTGCCAGCATTTTTAAGTACTATAACCAGACGCTTATATTTAAAATCATTCTTCTTATCTTATTGATTTTATTTGCAAAAATTAGAAATACAGCACTCAGTTCAATCTTTTGGGCAGAGACACAGTTATAAGAATATAAAAAACCACAAAGAATCGCAGCTTAAAGTAAAGAAGTAAAGTTTTCTCAGTGGAGTTTTACCACACGATTCACACTTTGTCAGATTTTTAGCGAACGTATGTTAACTGAAGTCACCTAGAGTTATTGTCCAATAGGTACAATCATCCTCATCATCTGTTTCTTATTGTGTGGTGGGTTTTATTTGTTAGGTTAGACATGTTAGATACCTCCTGGCTTTGCTGTTTACCATGTTAGAGGAATCATCCCCCTACAAGTCACTCACACAAGTAATCACAGTTTACTCCTTCTAAACTGCTACAATCCCATTATGTTAAAAAGTTTTCTGAGTCTATTGGTTTTATTCTGACTTTATTTTTCTGAGGAAGTAAAATATCTTCATATCCTCATAATGTACATATCACTGTAGTTCATCCAGCTTCTCTAAGCTGTTCTTGCATCATCCTCAGCCAAATCTGTTTCTTTTTTTGGAATAACTGGAAGGTCTTTTTTCTGCTTGAAAAAGCTAAGGGCTTTACATTCTTCTTTTCCCAGTTTTCTGCAACACCTCTGTAGGAATCCATATATATCCTGGCTTCTAATCCCAAGAAAAGGGGGAAATGAACTGAGGTAGTGGTAGTAATTTCTAAAAATGAGTTCCTAGCACATTTTAACTGACAATACTTTATTCCTGCTTGAAAGAGTTCTATCACAACCTCCATACTTGTGGCTGTATTAACTGTTCCTGGTGTGCCTGTATCTGTTTTTTCCATATATGGGGGAACAATAGTATTAACATGTAGGATTAATGTTAGTAAGAAATCATGAGACAGAAGATGCCAAGAAACTGAAAAATGTTCTGAGCATGTTTCCAGAGTCCTGATTTTTGTGTTTTTCCCTTTGGATACGAGTGAATTTCCCAACTAGATCATAACTAGGTCAATGAGTAGATAATTTATTCACATGTCTACAAGTATTTTTTTAGAGTTGTTGGTTTCACTGTTTTTCTTCTTGTTTATAATTATACATATTGAATGATATTGTGATAGGTTTAGCTAATTGCCATTGCCTACTAGGTATGGCATAGTTAATTACTGTGTATAGAAAACAGGTAGCAGGTCTTGCCAGGTGCCGTATGGTGTACATTTTCTTGACACCAGTAAAGTTCAGCGTTTTCCTTGCCTCCCAGGAGTCTAATGGAAGATACGAAAACATTTTATTGCTCCATTTTAATATTTATAGTTTTGCCTCTCGTGATGGGATTTGAAACCACACTACAAAGTGACAATGAAATGTGAAACTTCCAAGAGTTTGATTTTCATATTGAAGGCATCATAGGGCTTCCGTTGAGAAAAGTGATAATGTGCTGCAATTAGTATCTGGGCTGCAGAGAAGAAGCATAGAGAATACAGAATATTCATAAAAATTATGTAGTCCAAAGAGTTTATCTTGGTTGACAGCCACAAAACATCGTTTTGCCTGGATCAGAACTACGTTGGCTTTCTGCCATTTTTTTCTTAATTTTTTCTTTAATAGTTCACTTTAATCTAATTTTGATGTTTAATATTCCCCTGTTTAAATAGTATCTGGTTTTAAGAAAAATATTTTAAAGGATATAATTGTACCCTCAGGTTCACATTAATGTCCTGTGAAATAAGATACATGTTAAATTAGTACTGATCAGAAATTAACTACTACCATGAGGCCTCTCTGTTTCATCTCACATAGCCAATCTGCAAAAAGCATGAAACTCAGGAAAATATCTAACTTCCACCTCATTTTGCCAACACAGAATTTTTAAGACTTGCAGCAAACCTGATGCCATTTCAATCCAAAACCTGAAAGGGAATATTATGTTTACTGCAATTACTAGCAGAATGAAAGAATCTCCTGTTGAAAACCTGCATGAGAAGGCAAAAACCCTGCATCTTCAAAAGCACTGAATCTAATACCCTTCTGTCCAGACCATAGGATTTCTTCCTGGAATCTCACTGCATCCTATGACAAAAAACCACAAAGACTGAGGTCTTTCATGAGCCATGAAGAATCAGGCTCTGGTTTTATGCCTGGTCGCTTTATTCTGAGGCCATATAAGCCATCAGTTATCTTACGTGCTCCTGGCTATATATCTGTATTCTAGCAATTAACCAAACCTTCCTTACCAAACCCATCTTCTCCCCCTTCCCTTCCTCCTATCACCTAAACTAAATAATGCTCTTCTAGGATGCAAGAAAATATTTTTGAATCATTGGAGGAGTACAGTTGTTTTGGAGTACGGTTAAAGCCAAATATTGCAACTACTTTGTTTCTGTCAAACAGATGTTTCAATTATTTGCCTGAAATCACAAACTGTCTTTGGTACCATTCACAAGGTAAGATGTAAGGTATGCATATCTCCTATAACTTGTTGGGCAGTATATAGGCCGGAGTACTACATACAAGCGCGTGATGAAAGCCTTTCAATTTCCAGATTTTAGAGTAATACAACACAGCTATTTCTTCTCTTGGTATTCCTCCACTATTCAGTGATTTAGAATTTGATTTTTATTTTCTAAGAATGTCTTACCTTCTAAATTACTAGTCTAACTATTTTAATTCAAACTTGGGTTACTGATGAACACTGTACCCTTTCCATAGGTGATGTTTCTAGATAAAGAAGTTTAATCCTGCCTTTCATCTTCTCCCAAATTTTTTTGCAAAGTGGAGCATGCTAATATTTTCCTATATGTTCATGGTATAATATAAAGAATGATCATCCAAGCCTAGATCTGTTTAGTAAATACATTCAATATTTTCCTTTCTGTGCCCTTAGAAAACAACTATGTAAGAAAAAAAAAACAAAAGAGTAGGCTGAGAGTCTGATATTACTTTCTTACACACATGCAATTTCCATTGGAAACCGTAGTAATCTTTTGTGTAATGGAGTTTAAAAACAAAATTAAAACCATTCAGAAGTAATTTCTCTATAGCAAGATGTAAGTCCACAATGTATAAGATTTTTTTTTGTAATTTTTAATTAAATAAGTCTTTTAAAACAAAGTTGTCTTCATTTTGATCTCATGTAAGTTACATTATAATATGTTTTTAATTGGAGAAAGAAAGGTAATGGCAGGTTTACTGTAGTATGGTAACCAGACCTTTTAAAGATGCAGAATAAGGAATTTGAACTTTTAGGACTGCTTTTTTTTGAGCTTATTGAAGAGGTCAGTGTTAGTAAATCCTATTATAGTGGATAAATGTTCCTCTGGAAAGAAGACTTTTTTCCCCACATTTTTGACCTCTCTTGTTTCATTAACTAGTCTCGATTCTTGAAGTTGCATCTTTTACTCATAATAGCATTTCTGCATAGGAACTCAATACACTTCCCAAGCAATAGCTGATTGTTGTGTTTCAATGAGGACTGCATCTGATGGGCAGGAATCATATTCACTGAGATCTGGCATGATCACTGAAGAATTGAGTGTAATCCTCTGGCATAAGATATAGGTTTCTCAAATCTCAGCACTGTTCCTTAGCCACAGATTTAGGAACAGATAAGAAGACAGTAGATACTATAATGTGTTTAAAGTGTGGGGATCCAGTAGCACATGAAAGGTTATATGATAGAGTAGTGTAATTTCTTCCATTTTTGTAGGAGTGTCTTCAACACTTTGGACTTACGATACTATCGTGGTAGAAATAGTCAGTGTGACTCATATTCGTACTTCATTCTGCATTCTAATTTTCAACTTTATATCAATCTCTTGACAAAGGCATGTTTCTGCCTGATTTCTTCATCTGAGAAACATGAGTAGGTACTTAATACTTGTACTAACACAGAGGTATATTAATATTCAAAGTTTTGAAGATAAAAATCACTGCATTCTTCCATCCCTACCTAATTTGCTCAATAGGATATTCTACAGAAATTAAAGTACTAATTTTCTATGTTACTTTTATAAAGTAAATTGTTGCTTTTTTTAAATAACACTGCTCTTGTTTTAATTATTACTGACTCACACAAACTGTCAAAAATGAATTTGTTGTGGATACTCTGTTGCTAAATGGGCTAAGCTCTTTGTGAGTTCAAAGGCTAAACTATTGCCAGAATGAAATTTAAACTTGTCTCTGTTAAACATCTGTGCTCTCAGAGTTACCACTCATGTATCCCTTTGACCTGTTTCATTTGAACTTTGCTGGAAGTTAATTTTCAAACTGCTAAATCTAACTTCAGGGTGTGAATCACCGCTGGGTGATGATAGGTAATTGGATGGTGAACTCATGAGGGGCATGAGAGTACCGGAGCTCCTGTGTTCTCAAAGGAAAGAATCAAAAAATTGTAAACGCAAGTTGGGAATGGGTGAGGCTGGAGTTTCTCTTTATTATAAAGAAAGCAGATTTTGCAGTGTGTTTGGTTTATGACAGTTTTTATATCAACAGGTCAAGTATTTTTACGTATCATGTAGTAGTATAAGCAATGATAACACAGAAGCATACTGGGGTGGAAGAAACATTACTTCTAATGTGCCAATAAACCTATTTGAGCAGAAATTTTGAGCAGAATAAGCAGGAACTTATTCTGCTATTCTACTCATAACGCTAAAAAAAACATTAGAGCTTGTGGATGGCTAGACCTGGGAGAGGGCAATCCTTGCCCACAGACTACTTGTCAGCTCATCAGTTCTCGTGTACCCACTGGCTAAAATAGAGCCTACCTTGACCAGTAGAGCGTGGAATAGACAATGTGGTATACGCAGCCTCATCTTGCAAAACTGGGTTTTACTAGTTCTACTGCCTTTATTTCTATGTGAATGAGGCAGAATTTACCTCTGTGTGGTGATGAAATCTGTTTGTAAAAGAATTCTTATGGAACTACCCAGTTGTACAAATGAAATTGGTTTCACCTGTGTCAAATTCTACTGATGTAATAGGTTTCACCTATATTTTCTGAAACCTGGGAAACCGTATCAGCCTTGGGTTTTCTAGCATTATAGTCATTGCATCAAATTCTCTTGGTAATAGTCCTACTGACATGAGGGGTTTGATGGTATTCTGAAATGTGTATGCTATCTGCTATATACATTTGCAACCTTGTTTCCATCTGAAATGACTTGTATTAATTATTTTGTCCCTGATATCATACAACAGCCTTCTGTGGGGAATGTATTATCAGTGTGTCTGTGTAGATGTAAGTTCTTAAGTGTGTATTGCTCCACAGGGAGAAAGATGGGTGAGAAGCGAGTGAGGTTTATTGTTGCAGTGAACTATACTAATGGGGATTCAAAACATAGCGGAAAAGGACACTTTCGGATTCATTCAACAAGATTCATAACCTTGGCGCCAATCCCAGTGTATCGGTGTTGAACTGAATAAAGCAATATTGGATTGCTGAACAGGGCTTTCTGAAGTTTCTTACATGTGTTTCTGCTTTACATGGTAAATATTTGTGGATCTGTTTTTAGTTAATGTTATTGACACAGATTAGGTGAGGAAAAGAGACCCAAACTCAAAAAACATTCAGAAGCTTGCTTAAACTATTAGTTTATCCCTTCTAATGCTCTGTGGTATTACTTCAGTATGTATTTATTTCTGTAGAAATACCAGAGTGTCTGATATGTGTTCCCTAACCCTAGCACATTTAATAGCACTTCTGAGAGAAAAGCTTACCGTGTGATTAATACCATTTTACTGAAGACACAATGAAAAGCAAAAGAAACAAAAACTAATAAAATCCTTACCGCATCTTATTTCTTCATACAAAATTATGTATTGCATGATTAGAAGAATAGAATGATGTGCAACTATTTTCTGTCTTCTAATTAAGAAAAGATCTAAATAATGTTGCATTGAACCTTCTTTTTAGAACTTTTTTTTGTTTTTTTTTTTATTTTTGTTTCTGTTTTCTCTGAAGAAGTCCATTGAGCTCTGGTCCCTGAATATTACGGCAGTGCAGGTTTTCCCATTATGGAAGCCCATCTGTACAGCTTTTCAGCCAGTAACTATGTGTTCTGTTCTAACTGAAACAAAATTCAGCAGTGTCTCATTCTCTGTTACCTTCACCCACACACAGGCACTCTGGGCTGAGATAGCATTTGGCAGTTTTTTCAGATGTTTCTCCATAATTACTTGTGCCTGTTTTCTTTCTCATGTTTGCCTCCGTGAGAATGGCTTACAACTATGTTTACAGGAAGAATGCTCTGTAGAAAAGACCCCAGAAATAATGTAAATGCTCTATTACTAATTTACTAGCCACCGTTGTGAATTTGGAGCTAGTTTTATTAGAAGCACTAGTGCAAATAGTCATAGTTCATAACGTGAAGCCTGAAACATGGTGTCTTTAAAGCCCCTAAATCTAAGCAGTGCTAGTCAGTCGTTGCAGACCATCCTTGGTAGGTTTGACAGCAAGTAGCTTTTAAAACTTTCTTCCTGTGGACAGTAAGTATGTTAGTAAAAACACTCACCTCAGCCTATGTTAAAGCTGTACACTATGTTGCTAAAGAAAAGCAAAGGCAGCAAAAAATTACCTCAAATACTAAGCAGAGATGAACATTTAGGGTGTCCTGCCCTACTTTCCTCAGCAGTTTCTCTGCAGCTGTGAAATCAGTGCTGTTGGAGGAGTAGTCCCACCTGGACACCAGTGCCAATCAATAGTTCACAAAAGTTTGCAGAAGGTGGAAGTAGACATCCCTTCTCTGTCTCCAGGCTTTCTCTGCAGCAGCTGTTGACAAGTCAGTGGTGTGTTCATGGAGGTCAGGCAAGCTCTACAGGTGATGGCTGGACATCTCTCTGGAGGAATGTAGATGAGAGCAGTGTTGAAATGACTCCTCCGTTACTATACCTCCTGTCCAAGAGTCTAAAAACAATCCCTTTTCAATATTCTGTGCTGTGAAACATGCAGTCAATACACGAGCTGGTCAGCAAGCTGCCAGCCAATATTTCACTTTGTTTGTTTCTTTACAACTAAAAAAGAAAATCACAAACCTCTTGATTTCATGCCTGAAGCGGGAAGACTCTTCCTTTTGTATTTCTTTCTCAGCTGGAAATATGCAGCAAAGAGGAAATCAAACCAGCATAAATGAGCTTCTTTCTCTACCAGAGAGCAAATACATGGTAGAGGGATGTCATGTTAGAAGGTGCTCATGTAACAGTGAATATCGAATAGAAACTGTACTTCCCTTCCCCACCTTGCTAAAGCTGCTAATGAGAAATACTTGGTAAGTTTCCCTGTTGTTACATTCAAAATTCTTTGCTCAATGTCCATATTTGATAAAATAAGATGTTCCGAGGTTTATGGTCTAGAAACTAAGTGTCCTGGGAGACATGCATTTTTCCGGAACAGAACACAAGCAATAAATCACAGGAAAGGAGTAGAAAAAGATGAAGCTCATGAGGAGAAACAAAGAAATGTGGTAGGCATATGTGGGGATCAATACACATTCACAAAACTTAACCTCATCAAATTTTGGACTCATTAGTGGAAAACTTGCTGAAATGAAAGCTAAATTTAAAATTCAGTTGGATGTGTGTGATATTGCATCTCTAAAAGAGGAATATTTAGTGTTTTGTAAGTTGATTAGTCTTTAAACGGTATTTGTGCAATCAGCATCAGATAGGGTATGCAAATGGTCTCTAACGCTACTCAAGCTGTTATTATTGGTGTATTCTTCCACCAGTACATAATCATTTTGGCAATCAGAGTGTGGCCATAGTGATTCTGGCCAATGGGTGTAGCTGAAAGATTACATGGAAAAAAGTGAATTGGCTAGCCAAAGTCCTGTCAGAATTTCCATTACACAGTATTTTGCTTGCAGAGTTTTAAATACTGGTCTTTAATAGATTTTTTTAGGCTGAAACATGCCATGTATGAATCTTGAGTTGTTTGCAATCAAAACCTGGTAATTTGGGATCTGATATACCATGTTTCATGATTCGAGTTACATTTGTACCTACATGGTGGGAATTTTTTTTCTTTTGCAGATACAGGTTTTGGGTTGAAATTTGATTGTCAAAAGGATAAAGGATTGGCAAAGGGAGTAGTAATGATTTTCCTATTCTGTTTTTTTTCTTCTTCTTTAAAACCCACCTCAAACCACCCAAAGTAATTTTAAGATCAAATCTGAAACCTCGGTAAATGCAGTTTCTATGTGATTAGTGTATACGGAGGCCATTCCCTCACAAGGGACAACAGTAATCAATGAAAATCTGAAAACCTGGAAATCCTTTCATATGACGAGTGAGGAATACATCCTTTCCTTTCCTGTAGACCCACAGCAGCAGCGGAGGTTCTTGCACGTACCTCAGCTGATCCTGAGCTGAGCAGCGCTTGCCTTCAGTAGGCTGACCAGAACAGTGAGAGCTGAAGGACGTGTTTGGGTCTGTATCTTCATGGCCTGCTGAGCCCTGCAGAGATTGGCAAGGCTGTGGGAGAGCCCAGGGAGTCCCTGAAAACATCATTTTAGTAGCATACTATCCAGATTCATTGGCCATCAGCTTTCTTGTGACTTGTTTCTGAAGAGTGGGGTGACAGGAAAGTGGTTGACAATGGAATATTGTAACTTCTGTTTCATTGGTGAAATACCCAGAGATCCCTGGCTTTCTGGCTCTGGTGTTGGCATGTGGACCTCTGGTCCTAACACAAAGGATCATAGTTATTAAGTTAGGGGAGACCCTATCACTCTCTACAACTGCTTGAAAGGATGTTGTAGCATGTCCAAGTCATAAGAAGCACGACAAGAGGGAATGGCCTCAAGTTGCGCCAGGGGAGGTTTAGGCTGGATATTAGGAAAAATTTCTTTACTGCAAGGGTTGTGAAGACTGGAACAGTCTGTCCAGGGAAATGGCGGAGTTACCATCCCGGGAGGTATTTAAAAAAACATGCAGACATGATGCTTAGTGACATGATTTAGTGGTGACATGGCAGTGCTAAGTTAGTGGTTGGACTTGGTGATCTTAAAGATCTCTTCCAACCAAAAAGATCCTGTGATTTTATTACTCTAATTTAGTAAACTTAATTTTACCAGCCATTTGGTATTAAACTGGAACAAATACCGCAGCGGTCAGTTTGACAGTAAGCATTTGGCCCCACAGCACAGCTCAACAATCTAGCCTTGTCAGTGGGGCAGTCAGTCAGAAGTAACTAGACCGTGAGAAAAACATATGTGCCAGGCAGAAACACCGGGATGCCCTTCTGGCACTAAAACGGCTCCCACAGTGCATTGTGCGGTGCAGATATATCAAAAGCATCTAGGCCAGGGCAGGCATTACCACTTTCAATGTTTAGTAAATGAGACCCTCTGTTTTGAGCAACTGCAGGAGTGCTTAAAATGTTATGGGTCTTTTGGGGTTTATTGAAATATTTTGTCTTATAAAGTGTTCTCATTGAAGGCAGGTATGTCACCACTGTATGTCACCGCTGTCACCACTACAGATGCAGTTGCTTTGTCCTTACCTCTCCAAGCAAGAAGGCAACAGGATTCAAAACCTCTAATTCTCATCTTAATATATTTAGACTCTTTCCTACTGCATTTTTAATGACAACAAATACAAAACGAATACTCTTAGTGACAATTTTCTGTATTTGCATATTCCCAAGCTTAGATCGCACTTGGAGCCAACCTCATACTTCAGCATCCAATCCATTTTAAATGTATTTCACAGTCTTCTTTTTCTTGATCAGAAGCACCTAGCTGCTGCTCAAGGCATTGATATACTATTTGTAAAAACATACAAAAATTATGTTGGATCAATTTCACAAATCAGCAAGGTTTCAAATAACTTGTATGCATTTAGCTCTAAGCTGTTAAAGTGTTAAAGATTTGAAAGAGCTATTACTTTTAAATCCTCATAAATCTGTGGGAAATTATAATATTGATCCGTTTATTTTTGTCTTGCTGCACAGTCAATTCGTATCCTACAGAGTGCACTACATAACTTTTCATGAAGCAAAAGAATCAGGATCACCTATACAGAAAATAGCTATGATATATTGCATGTATAAAAAAACTATAGCTGGCCAGTGACTAAAAATAAAATGTGCATTGAATTAATCTCGTATTTCTGTGTTCCTACACATTGTCAAGAATCCCTGAGTAATGTGCTTATCAAGAATTGACAGGAGTATTATACAAACATTGACGTTTTATTGCAGCTTCAGTCTGGATTTATGCCAAAAAACCTCTGTTATATTGTTATTTTGAGTAACGAGAGGCATTTATAATGCATTGAAGCATGAACAAATTTTGGAGGCAACTTTAATGTGTCTCTGGGGTCTTTAGTATGTTGAGACCCTGCAGCTGAAGTCTTCCAGGCCCAAGGATTTCTACAGTAGATTTCAGGTGGTTTTACATATGAATTAGGGATCATTTCACTGTTTAGAGACATATTTTAGGCACTCCCAGTAATTTCGAGAATTGTCTTAGATTCTAGGTTGGTTCAGAATTAGAATCACAGTTTCCTGAAAACTAGAAATTATACACAGATGCACATTAAATCTTTCTAAAGCAGAACTGTGGAATAAGGTGGTGAAATTTCAGGTGGAGTAGAATGCCCAAAATTTTCTTTAGAAGAAATCGTAGTATTTTTTATAGCTGCTTTTACAAGCTTCCCACAATGTAAGGAAAACCGCAGCAGTACAGGAACGACTGGTTGTTCTGAACACCTGTGGTATTAGAAAGTCAACTTGTTGAGGAGTTCTGGAGCTCCAAAGCTGGAAGTCGATTTTCAGACTTTCAAGTCTCGAGCAATTTGCCAGAGGAATTGCAGAGGAATTCATCTGGCAAGCTAGAAGGAAACCAGGTAAATTTCTGATCAGACCTGTCTGGTTTTCGTAGGAATTTTGTTGGAACTGCCATATTCTGAAGCAGTTAATTTTCAAGGAAGTGGCATTTTTGGTTTAAAAAAGCATTCTGCCAGAAAATATAGAGCTCTCTCTACACTGAGTTTGGCTGCCATCCTTAGAAATGGTCAGCAAAGATCCCCACGTTTCTGTGTAGAGAATGTTCCTGTATTCCTTTGTAGAGATGGGTTAAACTCTTGCCACAGAGGAAAGCTCCAGTCTCCTTTACAACAGTCTGCTCGGACAAGATGCGGACGGTCTCCTCTGTAGCTTGCACTCATGCATTTGGAAAATACAGTTTCCCACACACCTGTTACAGCGAAGAAGAGCATGTTGTTAGGTATTTATCTCATCTTCTCAAGCAGCAGCAAAAGTGTGTTGGGTGGTTTGTCTTTCGGTTTATTTGTTTTTTTTTGGGGGGGGGTGGTCGTGGTGGTGGTTTTGGTTTGGGTTTTGGGGTTTTTTTGAGGAAAGAGGTGGATAACAGCTTATTCCTCCTCTCTCTATTAGCACAATGACTGGATTTGAGTTTAAAACTGCTGTACAAATGAGGGCAAGTGCTATCCTCTTTTAAGACAGTTCTCATTTTTAACAACAGAATTCTGGCCAGAAATAAAATTACTTTAGTTTTATTTCAATTTAGGCTTAGGCTGGTAATCCTTTCTTGGTAATTTTATTATCTTTTCTTGGTAATTCTATTATTAGCTCAGTTGATGACCACAGATGTTGAGCTTTTTTTCTGAACACAGCTTTAATAGTATCTTGACAAATTTTAAATTATTTACATGAAAAATAATGTAAGTTACAAGGTCTTTAGGGTAGGACCTGTATAATTTTTTTGTGTACATGCTTGGGTACTTGTGATGTTCAAACAGGAAACAATGCATCTGTACCCGTACACAGGCGATACATCTGTATCGGTGTCACAGCAGATTGACAAAATTCTGTGCTTTCCCTTTTGAACAAAACCCAGAGGAAATATTTCCTTGGAGAGAGGACTGGTAACAAACTGAAGTTCTTTACTGAATTCCTGTTAAAAAAGGCATAATGGGTTTTGGCATTGGAAATTCAAATGCTGGCAAATGGACTTTGTTCACTTTGCAAGCAAAAGGAATATTTTCCTAATTGCCAGTAGTGTAACTGAGGCTGGTGCCAGAAATTCAGGAAGAATATATTTGCTCACATGCCTGCAGTCCAGGCCTCCCTTAGAACTGAAATAGGGAGTATTTTGTGTACAATGAGATGTACTAGAAGAAAAACATCGTTTTCTGTTGCAGTTAAGGAAACATTAATTGGTTTTCTTTGGTCTTATCATTGGTTTAAGCAAGAGAGAACTGAAATGAAAATGGTGTTTGGTCAACTACCCGACTGACTAGTGCCTTTTTCACAGATTACCATTGCGTTTTGACACTGACATAGTAAAAATTTCCAACTGTGATAGTGGATGAGGTGGGTTTTCATAGCATCTCAGGAGTCTTTTCCTTTATATTCCTGTATAAGGAATACTTCAGGCTAAACTAGATATAGTTAAAAAGTAACAGCATTTTTCTCATGGAGCAGGACAGGCTTTTTTTCCCATTTTTTTCATTTCTTTTTTTCCTTTTTTCTTTTTTCTATTTTTTTTTTTAATGGGAAACTACAGTAAAATGTACAGAAAAAGTTTTAGGGGTTTCTTTTGGGGGGGATGGTTTTTTTGAAGCCCTTCATCTCCGGTTTTGAATTTTGTTTTCTGTTTTCTCCCTCATTTGGTTATTTGCGACTGTGTACTTAAATTACGGAGACATTTTGAAAAGACAAAATGAAAAGGGGAAATATGAACATTATTAATTTTATTGTAGCTAGTATCAAAGCAAAGGGGGGAACAATATAAGTTTAAAAGTGAAATGTTTGAACAGTTGTGTTTTCGGTGTTTTGGGTTTTTTCAAACCCTTGTTTGAAAACTTGTTTTCAAACTGTTCTTTGAGAAGCAATATATAGCTTCAAAATTTGCAAGTATTTGCTCAGTAGTTTTGCAATAACTTAACGTGCTGCAGAACAGGAACTATTTTAAAATCATTAGGTATGAGCTTAACTTGGTCACCTTTGCAATGATGTCAGGTCCAATTCTTCAAGGACCAGAAAGTGCTCAGCAGGGACTGCTCAGTAATGTACCTCCATTTATATCAATTAAGCTATAGGAATCTACCCCAGCTGCTGATTCGACCTGCGTTTAGTGCCTGTCACTAACAGCTATGAACAGGTTTTATTCTTGTTATCACTGAAGAACCTCACAGTTAGATTAAATTAGTGGTAACATGGAACACCCAAGAAATAAAAAGACTTCTATGACTGAAAACTTAGCCAACTAATGGTTTATGAGCCATTAAATAAATTATATTTGGCTTTATAGCAGGACAGAACAAAGCGATAAATAATTCAAATTTATTTCTGCCAGACAGTCTCAAAAATTTTGAGACAAAATAACTTTTTTTTACAAGGAAAGACAACAAGGATCTGCGTAACTTGTCCATGTCTTTTTCAGTAGCCCATTGATGTGGTGTATTGACCCTTGATACAGCTTTTGAAGTGGTGTTAGCTGCATACTTAAGAGGAGAAAAGCTTTTTTATTATATTATTTTGTTGTGCGAAATGCAAATTATTTTCACTGAGGAGTCAGGGACTTCTGCATTTTGTTTTTTTTCATGGAGATATGTTTGTTCATTTGAACTGGCAAAATCTATTTTATTTTTTTGGTTCTGCTTCTGAAGTTATCTCATAACTAGTCTCAAAAAATCCTGTCCACAGTTAGGTATTGCAATGTAGAGTACTAGAAATGTGACATATTATTATGAACTAAAATAACGAATGTGCAGTACTCAGTATTGAGTAAAAAATGTTTTCCTTAAGACATTCAGAAATCAAAATTTTATTCAAATTGTTGACATATTTCCATCATATTTTTAACAAGGATAGATCAAAAGGTGAAAGCAGTCATAAAACACATGCAACATGGTAACATCTTTCACAGAATTTAAAAAAATGTTTTCCTTAAGACATTCAGAAATCAAAATTTTATTCAAATTGTTGACATATTTCCATCATATTTTTAACAAGGATAGATCAAAAGGTGAAAGCAGTCATAAAACACATGCAACATGGTAACATCTTTCACAGAATTTCAATATCACCACACCTCATCCTTTCCTGCAGAATCCACTGGGGCCATCTTCCCATGTGGAGCTAGCTCCACTATGGTGCAAAAGCAGCGTTCTGTATAATTTAACTCCACCCCACACTGAAGTCTCTTAGCATAGTATTCTTTGGCTGTCATTGACTAACTAGAGACCAGATCATCTGTGTTTGTGTAACTTGGTAAAAGAGAACTTTAAAAGTCTATCCAGTTTAAAGGAGCTTCTGCTTCTAGGTCAGACAGACAATAACTCTTCTCTTTATTGTCAAGCCTTACAAGCCGGATCAGTAATTCTAGGCTATCTGAACAATAACATCCGAACATTATGGTATCATTTATGTATTCCCAAGGACCTAAAATGATTGCCTCAAGTACATTTTTCAGTCAGTCTTCAGTGAGGTCAGTTTTTTTTTCCCCCTGAATAATTCTCCCTTGAAAACTTGAGGAAACATAAATTAATTGCATATGTAAAGACTCAGATTCACATGTCAACTTAACTCAACAAACACTGAAATCTCTGTTCACTATCCAGCTATGGATATACAAATGTAAGAATTCATTTCTCAATGTAGATGTCTAGGGAAAAATACGCCTATCATCTTGAAATTATACATAACTATTTTTGTACTAACTTTCTGTAAGTAATAAGCTTGTATGTGATTATTTCAGCAGTCACTTGTTAGCACTTCTAAATTAAATATCCATGTTTAATGCAACTCAGGTGTTCTTTATATCTTACATGAAATAGATGGTCATCTTCTCCAGTCAGAAATGTCTAGGTTATTCCTACTCAATACAGGAAAGGGGCTTTAAACCCCTAATGAATTACATTTTTTTTTATCGGTGATACCTCACCACGTCGGTCTGGCACGTGATCAGGTTATGAAGTACAAAATTGAAACCCAAAAGGTGATCATGAGATGTCTGTGTACAGGCTATAGAAAAATATTTTCCATGGATTACATTTTACCCAGCCTTAAAATCTGCCTCTCTTTGAACAACAAACAGCAGAGCTTCACAACTTTGAGACAAGAAGCCAATCTGAGAACTAAGAGTTTTGCTTTGTAGGAAAACTGAGACCGATCAGTTATCGGGATTTAAAGCATATCACATGTTTTGCCACTTAAGAATGGGCACCCAAAACATATAACCAGAAAACAAGAAAAATTAATTCTGAAATACCTACCGTCAATGTCTTGGGTGAAGAAACCCAACAAATAAGCATCCCAGATCTTGCAGTCATGTCTAGGGAAATAAAGCAGGTTTTTTAGTCCGTCAAGAATTGCTCAGATGTTTTTAATCTGAACTGGATGGGTGCCAGTATTTTTCTAATTTCTGTTGGAAATTCACTAGAAGTTCCAAGAAAACTTTGTTTTGGAAACATCAGAGCATGCATGGTCTTCCCTAAAGGAAAGTTGTTATACACTCTGGCTATTACAGCTACATGCTGTAACTGCTCTATTAAAATGACAAGCTTGTCTGGTTTATCTCCTGTAATTTGTAATGGTCAGTAGGAGGAGGTCCTAAAATCTTTTACCTCAAACCCTGGGTGACGTCATTCGAGGAGAAGTTGCACCATGTCCACTGTCAAGCAAGGATTCTCACTCACCAGAGCTGCAGACCTTCAGGCTGGACATGGATTTTCCAGACTCTGAATCTTAGCTCTGCAACAGGTAGACCCAAGTGTAACAACCTGTAAAAACTAAGAGAAGGAAAGTAGGGAAGGAAGAGCGAGCTGTGCAAGAACCAGAGCCCAGAAGCAGGCTGGGCAAAGATTTACTTGGGTCCTGTCCTGAATCTAATGTCCCTTTATTCTTCAGAGTAAAACGTTTTTAGACCTGAAAAGTCATTGAGTTTTGTTTGGTTCTTTTAAATTGGTTCATTGGTTGATTTTTAAAGTCTGTTTTGTTGGGGTTTTGGGGGTTTTTTTCCTCTTGGAAAAATTCCAGCTAACCCCTCTGTGGAGTAAATTAAATTTATGCTGGTCCTATTTTTGGCTAGAAGCCAATTTTCCTTAGACATTCTGTAAAGGCTTGGAAATAATTTCTCTGAACAGAAAATCAGTGTCCACCAGGGTGTTACCAAATGCTTGACCTCACTCAGGAAGGTGTAAAAGAGTTAATCACTGACTTAAAATCAGCAGTTGAGCAGGTACTAGTGACTGCATTTCATACGAATCAGACTATATATCTGGACTTTAAAAGGATCAATTCCCCAAAATTTAATGCCTTGTTGCTGTACGTGGCAGGACCATAAATTCAAAAGAGGAAATGTTCATGGAAATGGCAACTGATTAGACAACTGACTGGATGCTCAAAAAGACAAGATTTCACAGATGTAAAGTAGTTATGCTGGGTAGAAAACAGCCTGGTTGTAAGATAATTTTAGAATGGTGCTACAAAATAGAATACAAAATAAAAGGAGTAGTCTGAGGAATTTAAAGAATTAATAGCAAAGAATATAACTTATAAGTTTAAAAAAATGTCTGGCTAACAAGAAACTTACAGATGCATTCATACCAAAACAATCAGAAGATGTTTAAAACACAAAGAACAAAACCGGGAATTCCATTTCTAGATGCAGATGGTAAAATTATGGACCACCAATGCAAAACAGGCAAAATAGTCAAGAGATATTTCTATTCTGTGGTTGGAACTAAGTTGCAGCCATCAAAAATTTATAGAATAGAATTACATTGTAAAACAATTGGAACATTTACCTCCTGCAAGGAAAGAGCACCCGTTTGGTCCACCACTCCCCAGATCAACAGACCTAGGTAACTAACTCTCAAAAACATTACGAGAGCCATATGACAAGCCAGTAGTGTTTGTTTGGTTTTTTCACAGACTTCATAAGTTATTATATTATTACCTACTTATTTCTTTTATAGGAAAAAATACTCTAAAGGAATTTTATTGAGAGCTGCAAAACACACTTATTATATGGATATATCTATTCTACCCATTGAGGGATATTGCTCCACCCACTGAAGGGCTGGTGGATTGGGTAGATCAATTTCATGATCTTTTCTTTATCATCTTTCATTAATTTTCATATTGAGTTATTATTCTGTTCTAAGAGTCGAGTATGAGTTTATATGAGTAGAGTTATGAGTTTTCATTTATTTGGTCTGAGACTGGAGCATTTCCTGTAGCATTTCAGAGCTAAGACACTGAGTTGCATAGGCCAGTGGACTGGTATCTAGTTAGCAGATATCAAATCACAATCCTCACTCATAGAAGAAGTTGTGGAAGTGCTAAACTGGCAAAATTTGAGATTAAGTCACTGTATTTAACTGACGCTTTGCCACAACGTCCTTAAAGTCCATGATCAAACATACCCCGATGCATTATGCAGCTGCTCAAATACATTACTGCTTAGACAGCAGTATGTTTTTATTGGATTCAGCCCATGCAAATACCCTTCCTAAGGGTAGCATTTTACACAAATTATATTAATTTCTTCCATGAGCTTTGAGGCTGGAAATGTAGTCTCCTCTAGGAGAAATAAATATGGTCTAAGTTCTTAGGCTTTATTTATTGCATTTCAGTCAGGAAAAAAAATGTTTATTGCATTACTGAATAAAAGAAACAACTTCAGGAATATCAATGCCACAGGAGTCCTCTTTCCATCTTCCAGTCATTTCAGCCAGAAATATCCTGCTATGATTGTGCTTAGGTCCTGACCTTCTTATATTTTATAATAAAAGTGTATTCTTGCCATTGAGCCTCTATTCAGCATGACGAACTAACATTGAACCTTATTTCCACTGTAAAAGATTTCTTTTCATTCCTGCCTGCCATGTTCTTTTAAGCCACTGTGATACATTCCGTAACCTCTCATGGCTAAAGCTTTATGACCAGAAATAAAACTGAAATATCTCTTCATCTCATTTTGTCTGATAAATCTGTCTGTATTTCTCTGAGGTAGAGATGGCAAGTTTTAGGTGAAGACTATAATGAGAAGCCTAAGCTGGAAAGGCTATTTATATTCAGTTATTAAAAGATTATGAAGAGCTCTTTTCATGATGAAGAATAAAACAAATTGGATGGTGTCAAGTGTCATGAACTGGTAGGCAGAAGACCTCTCAGTGACAGACATGGAAGAGAAGCAACCTTAAGAGAATATGTTCCCTTGCTTGTAAATGCTCAGCAAGGATAGTAACCTAGTGGAGGCTGCTGTGTGCCATCTGCAGCTTTGGCCGTCTCTCTGTGAAGTGAGCGTGATCCACGATCGCTGGCCTTCTACCTATAGTGGTTCTTTGTGGATGGCTTGAAAACTACTGCTTGTCCAAACAGGATTTTGATAGGTTATGATTTCGGAGTGCTTCCAAGGCACCTTGCAGCTCTACTCACGTGTAATTGCCATTTTTGTACTTTACAGCCTTAAGTAAGGTTTTCAGTATAGTGCCATTGCTTCATCACAGATGAGGAATAGAAGGTTGTAGGGTAGGAGAAGTAAATTAACAGCTGAAGATGGAGAATTACAGGGTATCACTTGGTAAATGCTTATAGGAACTCTCTTGCTGGTGAAATCATATTGTGGAATTAAACTTTGAGCATGGAATTAAACGTAGCTGCAGGAGACTTTCCTGAACGCTGCCAGTCTCCTATGACAGGAGTTCACCTGGAACCAACACTACCAGCATGGATGTGACTATGATCTGCATGTAGGCCTGAGCTATGGGAAAACTGAAGGCAGTAATGTCTTTGCCAACTGTAGAAGATAGGAGCTGTTCTGCAAAAAGCTGCTGCAGAGAGCTGTTTTGCTGCAGACAGGAATATCATCACATTCTTACCTATGACATAATATATAATTTGCTTCCACAAAAGTAAATTGTGCTCAATGAAGCAAATTTCATTTTATTAAAAAAAAAAAGGCTGAAAAGACATTGGAAAAAGAAAAGGGTTGGTCAATTAGTTTAAAAAGTTATTTTATCATCTTAGTTCCTATTGGAGAATGTGGTAAGCATTAAGATTTAGCTGGTTTAATGTTTCCTTTAAGAACTTTCCAACAGAGTCTTCTTGCCCAACACATTCAGCTGAGGCTCCCCTGGGCATTTTGGTTCATAGGTACAGCGGCTCTTCTGACATGTATGGAAGCTTTGACATTAGCAGGTATAAATGAAGCTCATGAGATACTCATTGAAGTTGAGAGCGGGGTTTTAATCCTGAATTATAATAGGACTAAAAAGTTCCCCGTACAGTGCAACTGAGAACACGTTGTATCCTGAGTCTTTGTTTGACTTATAATTAGAAATTGTGTTTGCAACTTGCTGTGAATATGCATGGTAGCATGGTACAGGGATATAATTGCAAAGGAAAACATGATGAATGACCTTGTGTGCTATCTTCGTTACTGTTTAGCTTTGATGGTTTTACAGGCGCTATTGCTTTCTCTAACAATTTAATCTTGTATATGCACCCTTGAATTTTACACTACATTGTAAAATACATTTGTTGTGTCTTTTTTCCCAGATGGAGAAAATCTTTGTTAAAGAACAAATTAAATGAATTTCTTAAAAAAATACAACTTAGCTTTGATCTAGGGAAAAAAAAAAAGGCGCTACAGTCATTATTAGCAAAGCCAAGGGGACCATAAAATTTTCACTGGTGCTCAGATAAATCATTTGCTTTCCACTCAAGCTATTATTTTAAATCTGTCTAAAATTTAAATTTAAATAAGAAGTGTCTGCAAAAAAAATTATTGAACTAATGTTTTATTTAGATATTCTGTATCTCCTACTGCACAGAGATTCTCCCCTGTAAATTATACTTAAGGGAAATATTTCATTTTTGTCTCCAAGCTGTTTTGCATTTAGGACACAAAATAAAGTCAGTAACAGTTCTCTTGCAAAATAACCTGTTGCAACAGGTCTGTGTTTTGTTTCCTACCAGTCCTAACAACCAGTACTTTAAGGATTTAAAAACATATTTCTAACTTTAAAAGGGGATTAAGCCCTTGCTAATAATTTAATGAAATCATTAGCCTTTCCATTTAGCATTAGAAATTCAACACTGTGCTTCTGAGAAAGTGACTTCAGTATAAATTGGACCAGAAAGAAACAGACATAGAAATTCTCTGGAAGCAAAAGGCAGAAAGCAGGGAATTTCTTTCTTGCTGAGCCAATTGCCAAAAACACTAATGCAGGCTAATGAAGTTCACTAGATTAAACAAACAAACAAACCAACCAACAAATTTATATTAGCTTGAATATTCTCAGTACTAATTACTTGCCTTTTACCTGCAGACTATATTTGTTGCCCTCTTCTTCACTCTCTCTCTACATCACCTCAGTTTTTGTCTCTGTCTCTGTAAACTTCTCAAGCTGCTCTTTTCAGAAAATGTGTTTTCAGAGCATCTTTGCTTCCTTGGGAGTTTCTTCCAATTGTGGTCCCCTGATATTCTGCTAATCTTGAAGACTGCACACGTGTTCCCATCCCATATTTTTTTTCTAGTCTTGGAAATGCCTGTCAGGCTGTTAGCATGATAAGCTTAATGAGAAAGAAAGATGGACAAGGTGGGATATTATTTTGCTACTTTGGTACTGCCAACCGAACGTCCAGTCTAGACTATGGAAGATGGTACTATTTTTCACTCTTCATTTTTCTCTTTAAATTTGTTGAGCTCTGCACTGGGAGCTCAACATTGACCATATATGTGTTCGGTGTGTGTAATGGGCAAGGCTGGCGAGTAATGCTCGGTTAGACGCCCATTGTGAAACTGTTAGTGGGGAGTTTAGACTTTTCATGTTTCAGTACAGAGACTGAAGTTTGTTGTCGCCAAGGAGCAGATAGGTAGAAGGAAGAAAGATTTTAATACTGACTGCAGAGAGAATGTATGTAAAGGGCCTGGATGTTTCAGATGTTTAGCTCTAGTTTGGTATAGTAGTACATATACAAGTAATGCCTGTAAGAGGCAACAGGTTCTAATTAAATTACAGCACATGCATGAAAATAAAACCATGATTTTAACTCATTTTCCAGGTAACAGTTTCCATGAATGAGGGCCTTAGAAAGAAGGTCAATAAATACCGTGCTTTACCCTGCTGATGCATCTCTGTAGAAGGAAAATTGGAATAGAAAGGTCTTTCTCCAACCTCATGGAGCACACAGTTGTTGCCTCCTCACCTTGGAAATGAATGTAGTTAGGAACCACAGCAATGTCCTACTTTATGAGCTGGGACCTTCTCCTAGTTTCAAGAGAAATCCTATTATTATGAAGACTGGTAAATAATACATACCATTTTCCAACATGCTTAGAACTTGGAATGATTGGTGATTGCACAGCTCCACTGGAAAATAACTCGGTCAACACAGATATTTATTTCAGGTGGTGATGCATTTCCAGCAGTGTTTTCATGTTGCATGGATACTTTCCATAGGGCATTTTTGTAAGTGCTTGGTCTATTAAATGGTGAAGATATTTTACATAATACACATTGTATGTGGTGTATCTCGAATACAGAAATTAAGTCTCTTTCATTCTTGTTAAATCTCCCGTTACTACATTTTTTAATAAGAGCTTGTGGGGAAAAGTCTTGTTTGAAATTACCACTTAACAAATTAATAAAACTTGAGTCAACATAACTAAATCCTACGTTTTATTTTAAAAACTTGAATATCTAAAGTGATTTTCCAGAGGAAATTGAATACAAATACACAGTATCCATGTTCTGCATGATTGTTTTTCATTATGGTCTTTGACGGTTATCAGGACTTTGGGTAATTACTAAAGCCAAAGCTTTAAATAAATCTTTTCAAATAAGCAAGTATCTATTGTTACATTCAAGTGCTTGTGTGGCCAAACCCTTCTGCTGAATAAACTTTGCTTAAATTTCTGTCACTTATTTATGTGGAATTTTATTCTGCTTGAATATTTGAATCTGATGTTTCCTCCTGGTCCGTCAAGGTTTAACAAGTACCAAAACTACAGTACCAAGCACTTACAATTGTAACTTATAAATCAGTCTGACGTGTGCAGAGACCAGTTAAATGTACATTAGCTCCGGATTCTCATCAGCATTTCTCATGTTAGATACTGAGGCAGAACAACAAAATTACCATTGGCTCTCTGCAGAGCTGGCTTTGAAGAAAAACTACAGACAACTCTTGGGTCTTATTTTTCATTAAGGATCCTTTCGATACGTGAGAGGGATCTCTTTTTCCAAACAAATATTTTCTAAGAATATGTTACAACTTCTATTGTAAATACAAATATTTTTTGAAAAGTCATGCTTTCCTTTGGTAGAGGAGAAAAAACCTGCCCCAACAAAAGCATAAAATTTAGTCAACATAAAGGGGCCTAAATATGAGTTCTTAAAAGGCACCTACTAAAATAAGGCCCACTTCTCTTCCTGCCCTTGAGCAACTCAGGTCTGCCAGCAAAAAATGGTGGCATAAACATCATCCCGTGGTAGTTCATTGCCTAATATGCTTTCACGCTGCACTGTTTTGCTGGTGTCAAATATTAGGTATTTTAATATCTCTTTTCTTCAGTTAGTCTGACCATATGTACTGGTCAGAAGGTAGGGGTCTACCAGCAATTTTCCAGATGTACTTACTAGTTGCTTCATAACAGTGCTGATGGTGAGCACTAATGTTAGAAAACTGTCTCCATTCAAGAAACTGGCTAATTTCTTTTGTTCTAACGTTATCCAATGATTTGGTTAAACCGTAGAGAGGTGGCTTATAAGGAGTTTCTTATATTTCTTACATTTCTGTAACTTTTAGTCTTCTACATGTATTTTTTTTAAAGGCCTATGGATTAAATTAATATTGATTTGACAATTAGTACTTTCACGCAAGGGTACTGATACCGCAAATGTTTTCAGAAGTTATCCAACTCACAAGAGAGGGTTTACAAGACAGTTAGCAAAGAAGTTAGCAGGATTGCTTAGTGTTGTGTCAGAATGTCTGGGTTTAGCACAAACTTAACACTGTCATATGGAAGCAGTACATTTCTTTAAACTGAAATTTGGCTTTTACTTTTTTTTAATTTGGAATTCTTATTACAGAATTTGTAGAGATAAAAAGAATAAGAGATCTTTACAGCTTAGTATAAAAACTTCTGTATCATTTATTTCAATGTATAAATTAATTTTCTTGCTTGTTCTCAAGAGTTTTTAAAACAACAAAGTTACAAACCCCTGTATTCAAACATTAATTAGATTTTTTTTAAAAATACCAACCTATTGACTGTCAATCAAAGCTCTAAATTGGCCACGGAATTCTTTCACTTGTGATTAAAGAGTCTTAGGATTGGCTGTTTTCAGGAGTAATGCAAAATAGTGCTAAAGATGCTGTCAGTAGGAGGGAACATATTGCAACTTAAGGCTCATTGCCTGAGTCGAAACCTAAAGCCAGACTAGCGAGCAAAGAAAACCTATTTCACTGATTTGTTTTAAAAAATTAACAAATCCTAATGTAAATTTGCTGGCAGATTCCTTTTTCTGAATTGTCGGAACTGAATGGCACTTTCCTACTTTCCCTCTTCATAGTTTCTCTCTGCTGCCCCACCACAGTGCGTGTGTACATACAAAAGAGGTGTGTTAGTGAATGTCTATTACCCCTTAGTGTCATGGTGATTAGGGCACTCTCTGGAGTTAGGGAAGGTTGCTCAAACTCTCCTCAATTTTCTCTAGCTCAGAGAAAGCAATTAGAATTTTCACCATTCTAATATTTGGACAATCCGTTATTTCAGAGGCAATCTGCAGTGGTCCTGCAGTGTTGCTTGTGGACAGAGAAAACTGGACAATTAAAAGCCATCTGAGGCTGAAAGTGAGAATGTAGTATAATCGAGCAGCGAAGGCGGGAAAATGTCACCTCCATTGACAGTAGGGAGGGGCGGACTGTCTTCTTGCTTTGGTTTATAGGCATCTGGTTTTCGCCTTCAATTTTCTTGTCCATTTCTTTTTAAGGATAAATTTAAAATACCTCCTTTAGTGTGTGTAGGGGGAAGGTTATAGATTGCTTCTGTCACATCTTACACAAATTTTTTGCTTATCTGGGGCAAAAAGGGGTTTCTCTGTTTCTTTGTTTCAGGCTGACCTAGCATGTTTTTGGTTTTCAGTCCAAACACTGGAACAAAAGTACTCTCCAAACCTGCCCCACAGCCCCAACCTTTGTGCAACTTTACACCAGAACAGAATTATAAGCCAGTTTGTCTGGGCCATAGTCCTGGGGACAGCCTGATATTTTTTGAGAATCTTCACACCAAACAAAACAAGTAACAAAAGAAAGGTATTTTTTCCATTTTAATTCCAAATGAAGATAGAAGAAAGGAAAATGAAACCTGTGTGTGCTGAAGAGCAAAAACTTTTAGGAGAGGTAAATAATTTTCCAAGAAACAAGGCATTATAATAAAATTATATATTTAAAAATATAGTTCCTTTAAACCTTTTGCTGACTTGAATTCAGCTTCAGTGAATCCTGATTCTGCTAAATAAATGTCTTTCCCTTGTTGTTTGCGACAGGAGAAAAAAGCACTATTAATAACAAGAGATTATTAGGGAAATATCTTGTCATTTTTAATGCAAGAAAGGAAGAACATCATGGTCATGTATATCTCTTGTCCAGCTCAGAATTATCTCTATTATGCTGGAAGTTTGTATTTGGAAGTCTGTGTTGACAGAGACTAGTCAGAGACAGTTAGAGCCAGAAATCCTACAGCTGACAGGAAAGTGACCTATAAATAAAGTTCCGTGATGGGTTTGTCATATAGTCACTAAATGGAATATTCTAGGACCTGTTTCCTTTGTCTTGTTTCTTAGTTTCCATCTATCTTCTTTAAGGTTATTCCCTTTGGCATATTCTCCTAGTCATTTGGTAGGAATGGGTTTCATCCTGTAAAGGTATTCCATTTTTGCCAGAAAAGTACCGCTGAAAACATTATTGGAATTGTTCCTGTGAACAAGCTTCACTTGAATACAATTGGACACAGTTAGTATTGGATTTCCAAGTCAAAGTTGTTTTTTTTTTTAAAAATAAATACTATTAAATACGTGTATATACATATGTTAAAAAATAGGACTAGAAGGAGCTGCTTAAAATGCAGCATGAATTCTGGAGTTTTGAGCAAATGAAAAAGTCATAATTTAGCAAGAATATAAATTTACAACACATCAAATATGCTATAGTAATTACCTGCATGCATTCTCTAACTGCCAAAATGTATAAAGAAAATTAGCCAGCTTATGGTAATAGCCCATTTCACTCTCTTAACCAGTAATAAAACACTTCTTCAGCAACGAGTAAATTATTTAATTTCATTTACTAATGGTGAAAAATGTGCATATGGGATGATGAAAACATGTAGCAGATGCTTTCCGAGTTTGCATTCCAGCTTTTTTATGGTAACTTGTGTGGCCATATCTTTAATGGTATGAACCAATGCTTCCCTCGATACCTCTAATTGGTAATTCCTAAAAACTTCTGTGCCATGTCTGTCCACAGGAAAGGGACATTCTTGTTACTGAGGTGGAGAAAGATGTTAGGAGAGACAAATTCTAGCACCACTGTAGTCCCTGTGACTTCTACCACTGAATTCACTGAATCCAGGATTTCACCCCAAACTGTCAGTTCAGGTCTCCCTTGTTTACTCTGAGTAATGAGGCAAACAGAACCACCCATGCCAAATGTGCTTGGTTAACATGCTTTCAGCAACTGCCGAAAGTGAACTCCCCTTGCCACACAGTTCAGTAAGCATTATATACACGGCATTAGGAGTTGACACTGCTTTAATAGCTACAATAGAATGCTGTGTGAAAGAAGAACCATAAAAACTGCGTTTTGTGCCATCTATGTTTCTGTAAATCTTGCTGAAAATTTTTGTTGTCAAATAGAATAGGCTCGAAGAAAAGTAATGATGTCAGTTATTTTGCCCTTTGTTTTGGTTTACAGGCTTTCATCATTTACGAGAAAAGATGGTAAGATTTTTGTATCTGCCAGCCCTACCTTCCCTCCTTTTTGAAGCAAAGGTGATCTACCAGAGGAAAAGGAATTATAAAATCGTTGCAGTGGCTTAGTAGACCAGATACTTCCTTTTGAGACTGTGCTTGGTTGATGGAATAAATCAGGGGTTCTTTATTTCTAGTTGAATCTCAGGGATAACTTTTATCTCATGTATAATTCAGCTCAACTATGTTTGAGTAACTCAACGGATAACACAGTTCACTCATCACTCCAGTGCCAGATTTTTAGTCTACATAATTTTCTGTTGACCTGTGGTAGAAAATATGCTGTTGTCTGTGCCATGGACATTTCTTGTAGCACCTATGAAACAACTGAAGTGACTAAAACAGGTCTTTGAAGACTACTCATATATGCAAACTCTGCTTATGATTTCATTTAGTTTAGCAAGGTTGCACATCTGCTCATAAAAATGTCACTTCTTGACCTAGCTGGAAATGACGTTTTTCAGCTGCAGTACTAACTTCTTTTGCTCATCTGGTTGGTCACATACTAACCACAAAAGAATAAAAAAAAAAAAAAGAGAAATCATAATTCATAACTGGAACAACAGACAGTGAAAGGCATGCTTGTAACAGTGCTAATATTAAAAGCCCTACAAATATCAATGTTGAATAATCTTTCTTTCCTTCTGTAATTATCTGTACAACACAGTTCTGGAGAGATATAATACAATAGCTGAAAGAAAGCTGATAGAAACACAAGGTATCTGATAGAAACAAAGTGTCCATAAATGCATACAGTGAGGGAACCAGTGGTTTCATACTTGTACTCCAAGAGTTTGCCTTAATGGCCACAATTGTATTTGATGGAGTGAGCTACATTTCACTCAAACACTTCATAGTGGGCTCTATTTACATACATATTTTTGTTAGAAAAAGTGTAGATACCACAGTTTGGCCTGGATAGTCTGAATGGCATGTACAGTGTTCAAAATAATATTATTATTGAAATAAGTTATGCTCACCCTGTGACAGAGGAAGAATGGAAGCACCAAACACGTCCTTTCAGACTGTTCAGATATCACCTGGACAACTAAAGGAGTCCACTGTATTCTGTTCCTGATTTCTAACTCCTCAACTTTGATTAAAACAAACCTCTTCACAATATGACAACCAGCTTGCTATAGCGAAAGCATCCTAAACGTGTAGCTTCTCATCCAGACAGCCAGTGATTAGTTGCTGCAAAAGATACAGAAAAGGTGATCTTAAGAGTACACAGCCTATAATGAAATTAGTTAGTGTATGCACACTTCAAGCTGTAAAAAAACCTTTATCGTAACAATAATTGAAGGAAATAAAACCTTTGCATTTATCACCATTTGCCTGATTGAGTGTACCTAAGTTTGTTCAAGCTTAGGCTCTCTAGGTTCCAGAATAGTAGTGAGCAATTAATTTTATTATATTGCTATAAGCACAAGGCCAAAAATGCACATCGGAGTGCTTGGCCTATTCATCTGTTAGTAAACAACGGAGTACCTCTTCTTTTCCAAATGACGGCTGGCCATTTCTTCATTTGCTTAATTGGTTTTGTAACCTTTTATAAAAGGATTGGATAAATCCCTGTTTTGTATGCTTAGCTAAGAAATCTGAGATTCTGAACCATTTCTCAGTCTCCTTTAGACGTAGCATTTAAAACCACATCTGGTAAGCTGTTAGGGGTTAGTAGCACATCAGAAACCTGTAGATTTTCAGTGATGCAAGAAATAGAGTTTGAATTTCTTGCTCTTACCATTCCAGAGATTGTTACTCAGCAGAAACTATTTGTTTGCTAAAAAAGCTTTCTTTTCCAGATGTGGATTTCAAGGTAGCATCAGTACAAATGACTTAAAATGATTTGCCTTTTTAGCAAAACAATTTTAATGTATGGTTTTCTGGTTAACTTACAGCAGTTGTCAAATCTTTTGCCTAATTCTTCAGTTCTAACGTATTTGATTGAGTAGTAACCTGTCAAGTAATGTTAAATAAATGCATATTTCAAAGGAGAGCAGGGGGAAACATAATTTCCTACCTACTAACAGGCTGACCATATATTTGGTGGGAGTTTGATTCAATAAGTTATAAATAGCCTCTGCCCACTGTTTTACTGCATCACTTACTCAGGGCTGCAGTGAGGACCTGCAAAGTCTACAACTGCAAGGGGGACCTAAACTCCACAGTTTTAGGAGTCCAGTATTTGAGATCAGCAGAACTGTGAAGTTGACAATGAACAAGGAAGAAATAGAACTCTAATCAAGACTGAATTAATGCTGACATGATGATTTGAAATCCAGATTTAAAAATAAAACAATAACAGATCGGGTTCTATACAGTCTGACATTGCCACCCAGCCTGAATTACTGTTGACAGCCCATAACTTTATTGCACCAGCATGCCTGATTGCTGTCATTGTGCCAGAGATTTGGTACTTCTGAAATTCAAACTGGGAAGGAGAGTAGATCATATCTGAAAACAAAAAGTCAAATGAAAGTTTCTGTGGCGGGGACTTGTTTACCATGTCTTCAGATGGGCAGCTCAAAGAGTCTGGAAGTTGCTGAGTATGAATTCCATCAGAAAACAATTATATGGTGCTATTAATACTTAGTAATTTTTGTCTGTAAATCCGTACAATGAAACTGAGCATTTTCCCTCTACCTAATGGGTTTAGAAACCAACATATACAGCATTTAAGGAGAGATTTTGCAAAAGGACAAGAAAAAGGAGTTTGAATCCCAATTCCCTACTGTGGCAGAAGTTCAAGCCCAAATAGGGCTTGATCTAGAAAAACACCAAAACAAAACCACTGGAAAGTCTTCCACTGGTTCCAATTGGATTTGAAACAGACCTACATGTCAGCTGCAGGTCTCAGAGCCAGGCATAACACAGCCCTTCCTACATCCTCTAGCTAATGGCCAAAGAAAAACAGTGCAACAGTAACTGCTTTAGACAGGTATAACTTAAATCAAGGAGTGATAATTCATATAATTTTCTCCCTTGAGACACTACAAACTGTTCTGATACAATAAGAAACATTAACTGTTTTTTTTTATATTAAAGGTCCTTATACACATGTCCTTTTAACCTTAATTTAAATGACACTCTGAGGATGCTGCTAGAGAGAAGCATCTGCCACACATACGAGCAACGTGAGTTTTAGTGTGGGTTCTTCTCTTCGTGGTGGGATATTGCTTAGCTGGAAAAGCAGCCCCCCTGCAACTCTGCTCAGTTTCTTTTGAGATGGCTTAATCTTGAGAACTGTTGTCAATTTGTGTGAGCAGTGTTAGACTGTGTGTGCAGTCTCCTATCATGGAGTTGCTCTGATATGTGCTATTGTACTTCCCATTTAATGTTTTACCCCCTTTGTGGTGTTTGTTTTTTCTCTTCTGAAGGTACTGTAGGGTATAATACTTACCGGTCTGGTGGAGGACCCCAAACTGCAATCCTTTGTTTGACAGCACTTCATGAGTAGGGATGAGATGTTTCTCCTTTTATTTCATTCTACGGCTTAGGATTTCACAACAGACTCATACTCAGGCCACCAAAATCCACTGGGGGACTATTTTCCCTCTCTACCTTGTACAGAAGTGAAGAATAAATTAGAAAGTATACTGATGCTTTCTGAATAGGACTACTCAGTGCGAAGTGCAGTCCAAATGACATTGGGAGAAAAACCACAGTTACAAAGAGCACCGCAGAGAATAAGGTAACAGTATGATAGTATGTGCCTAGGCTGATTGCATCGAAACAAACATCTCATTAAAATGAGGCATATTTGTCTAACCACGCATACTCCTTGTGGTTCTCAATTTTAACAAATTTAGCCAATGAAACTGGCATTTTAGCTAGCATCGGTTTGGTTTCTAGTCCAGTGCAAGGCCATTTCCAACCCTCAGGCACTGTCAGAAATACTTTCCTTTAAAACAAACTTCCACGAAATTCCCTCTTTGTCTACAGGTTTGGGAACATCAGCACTGCACTGCTGATCTTTTAGACTTTGGCAATACAATAAAACAATTACAAATTAGGTGGGGTTTCCCTTTTGCTTTAGAGATCTTGAGCACACCTATTTCCATCCTGACAGCAGCTACTTGACATTCAAACCACATTAGGGGAAGCTAATGTCATAAGAACAATGGGAAAGCTATCAAAAAACATTTTGGAAAAGCAACCAACGGTCTCTAACTGCTTCAGCTGTGTTGGTTAAAAAAATCCCCCAAATCCACAAAATCTAAATCTAGCCAGTTGTCTCAAGATGCCAGGACCCACCCCATCAGTAGTGGGTACTTTATTTATACTTCTTTGGTAGTACCTGGTTCAATTCACATGCTGGTGTATTTATGGTGGAAACATGATAGTATTCCAACTGATGTGGCATGCAGTCACTTTAAAATTGAGTAAACTGTATTGAAATCAGAGAGGGTAGCAGAGAAAGCCCAAATAGAAATTGCAAAAAATACTTCTAAGAAATAGTTTTCTTTCATTTATCTTCAAATTCTTGATAGTGGTTCTATTTGCTTTCATATTTGCCTGTGCTCCACACATTTGCTATTTGAATTTCATATCTAATACCTTCTGTTTTCATCCTGGCTCGCTTGTTTACATACTCAAGGTGATATGTTTGGTTTTGAATATATAGACTCTTTGAAGTGGAAGTGTGCATAGGATCACACAGTCTTCCTGTGACCTGTCTCTGGACTTCAGGTCCTCCTATGGTCTCTCTCTCTAGTTATATCTGTAATTGTATGTGTATATACTTATGACAAGTTTATAAACAAGTTACAGAAGCTGAATTGTAAGAAAATTTAAGTGAAAAGAATTTAAGTTTATTTTGCATATTTACATGAGCTGACTTTGGGCCTACATGGAGCTTAAAGCCTGTGTCCTATTGAAATCTGACTGTTCTTCGTCTATAGCAGATGGTTCAAAGAAAAGTCCTCCTTTAGTATATTTTAGCTTTGTGCTGTCTATTTCCAGTGAGATCCATAAACTTTGTAAAACACATAGCTACACTGACAGCTTGCCGGAAGCCTTAGGGACCACATTTAGCCTGCATTAAAACATGAACAAATCACTACTTATTTCTACTCATAACACCTCTAATGATTGAATCGAATTGAACTGCTGCTGCTGTTTAAACCCAACAGTGTTGGGTTTTAATGTAAAACACTGTGGGTTAAGTGGTGATGATAGTCCTAGTTTAAGGTAGCATCTCAGATAACCCTTTCTTTGTTCAAAAGAAGTGTGAAGGACCTTATGGAACCACTTAATCAAATACAGTGCCAATCCGTGCTTCAGTTCTCTGAAGCAAGAAAATGGGATTTCCTGACATGGTGGGCCAATCCAAAATGCGTTATATGCTACTAAAAGGGAGATCCTAGCCCACCTGATGCCAGGATGCTCATTTTACAGTTTTGTTAACATGGTTTTCAGTGTAAGATACACTGCTTCTCTCGTTCATTAACCTCTTCTGTGTTCTGAATATACAGGGAAAAATACGCTGCAGGCACCGGTGTATATACCAGGTATGACTAAGACCGATAGCTCTTCCTTACCCAGTGACAGCCAAGCAAAAAATTGAAGATGTAACAACCATTGCTTACTATAGCTTCCTGCTGCTATTCAAATGAGGAAAGGGTTTTTATTTGTCTTCAATCTTTGAGCTAACCTTGAATATTACCAGGGAGAAAGGACACCTAAATATCAGAGGCACATACATCAGAACACAGCATATTGTAGTGCTGTTCTTAACAGGTTTTTGAGCAGATGCTGAAACTGAAGGAATGCAATATATATACTAAACAAATGCAGCAATACAGACCAAAAAGTTTTGTCCTAGCTGGAGGCTGAGTACACTTTGTATCATACAGCTCCTCCTGCTTTCTCCTCTTGTTCAAACAGCAGGACTTCAGGGCAGACAGCCAAGATGGATTCAGCCCTTCACTGAGGCTGATTTCACAAGCCTGCCATACTTTCATGGGCACTAGGCCACACATTTGCAGGAGAAAGCTTGATTGACACTCCAGTGTGATGAAGCATATTTGGATGTTAGATTTACCAGTAGCATGCAAAAATGAAAATTCCTTACTAGCGTCTTCCAAGCTGCATGAAACCTCATGTGCAGCCTGACCTAGAGCAGACCTTTTGCAGATAGAGCAGAGGTTTCTGGTTAGCTTGTTAGGCAGCAAAGGAATCTGTCTGCAGGGTGAAGCATAGAGCTCCCCTGCAAAGTACTGGCAGAATAGGGGTCTTTATTGAGCTCTTTCACTTTGAAATCCATGTGTGAGTTTTATCTTTTAATAACTGATGGAATTTGCAAGGAATCCCATTGCTACCATCCTGGACAAGTATGCAGTCCTGGCCTGCGGAAGTACTCTTGGCTGCAAGGATAGAATTGATGATAATCAATTCTGCAGAGTAACACACTGCTTACCAAGTGGGTTTTTTTTCCCTCAGTCTCAATATTACGATCAGTCCTCTACAAGCCCAGACAAAATATCTCTGAGCAGTCTTCACAGGGGACTGAGCCTCCACTGGAGAGACATTATTACTGTGTTGATGAGAACTGACTGGACTGCAAGTTATCTACCAGATTTTGCAGTAACTATAGTTCCTGCCTCAAGTGCTGTGATCCCTTAACTCCCATTGCCCTTTAAGCTCTGTAAGTTTTATTGTTAAGGGATTTCCAGCCCATCCCTATTCATTACCTTGGAAACATAAACAGAAGCATTACTGAAAATGTCTAATAATGAACTTACCCTAAGCACCCTACTGGGAGGTAGAAGAGCATTATTATCCTCATTTTAGAGTTCAAGAATAAGTTTCAGAGTTCACAGCTGTCCACCAGCTCTCCTTTTGCCAAGTCTGTTCTGCCCATATGACTAGGCTATCAACTTGAATTCTTCTGCTGACCACTAATATAACAGAATCAATTGTTAAGATAGGTGGTCTCTCATGTAATCACATTTGAAACCTTTGAGGCTCTCTCTATATTAAAAACAACAGTTTAAATCCTGCCCATAAACTTGCCAGCAGCCGCTACATGTTTCTGCAGCACCAGTTTAATAGTCTCTCTGTGTGATACTTTACTTAATTAGAAGATAGAGTGCAGGTGCTGGAGCTTAAGCTTCTGTATCATCTCTACATGCAGCCTCTTTGCAAAGCCGAAAGCAACAGTTTAACCTGACTGTGACGATTGCACTGAGAGCTGGGTCCCTCTCAGTCTTCCACAGCAGAGATGAAAAAGTCATGGGTATCTCAGTTTTCCATGTAGTTATGGCTATGGTTATTCTAAGCATTGAGAAAACCAGACGCTGCCTTCAAAATAATGAGATTTTAAACAGACACGACAGTTTCAGTTCTCTGAATTTGTTTTCCTGTTTTGTGTGAGGAGGGTTCATGTTTTTAAGTATTTCTCCAAGAATTCAATCTTGGTGGTTTATTTGTTTGGGTTTGTTTCTTTTTTTTTCCTCCTGGGTTTTCTTCAATGAAGCAGAAAGTATTTGTATAATCTCTTGAATCCTATTGCACAGATTTCAACAAAACACCACAATTCTGGTAAAGTTGCACGGTATAGAGAAATCTCTCTTGCGAGCACCTTAAGCTCTGAGGAGGTAGTCAAAGAAAACCAGTAGCATGGAAATTAAGAAAATATCTCACATGGGAGAATGGAGAAATTATAAGTCCCATTTTAGCTGAAACTCTTCGGCAAAGTATAAGACGAGCGAGGCAAGTTCAAAGAATGCCTGACTCCGTATGCTCAAGAAATGAATGCAAGGCTAAAGCAAAATGTTTAGGTAATGTTGTTTTGTGCAATTTCAGTCTATTTAATACCTTTCTGATAAATCAGGCAGATAAAGTGAACTGTGAACATATAATACTGCACTCTGGGTAAGGAAGCGAAGTGGAATGTAGAAGTGATGTTTTGAAAGGATTGGAAAGAAAACCTCCATTTGGAGCCTGTGCCCATGTGAAGAGAGCTATCAAAGGGATTCACAACATAAAGCTGAACTAAGCTTACTCTGACAAAATGGGACCAGACGGTGTTCAGCATGACAAGCAACACCAGTTGTGCAAGCCAGAGATCTGGAAACAAAAATGCACTGAATGCAATTTGTAAACCGGGTAATGTTCATTGTGAACAAAAAGGACAATAGTACCACTAACTCAGATGAACATTTTGTAGCTGCAAGTGGATGCAGTTTTAGCAAAAGATGAGTTGACTACCAAAAGCATGTAGGGATATCCTTTTATATAGAGCATTTAACATGACAGCAAAATGCTGGAAAAACCTTAAAAAAACACACAGGTAGATTAAAATTCAGAACACAAGGGGGTAAGCTCCCTCTCGAGGAGTGTGTGAACCACTTATGACTAGGTATTAACTCAGATAACACATATAAAGGTGCTAAAGATAAACCCTTCCCGGGTTGGGTTAGAAGTCTGTAAAGCCTTTGATCTCACAGAAAGAGTGATGTGTTAGAGTGGCAGACAAATGTGATGAGTGAAAAGCCTTTGATAGAGTTTTTGTGGGAAAAGAGTAATAATCAAGGATAGAACAGAAGTGTTCAGGCTTCCCATGCATGAAGTTACTGGGGAAAATAATGAATTCTAAAAATATTAATAAAAAAAAAATAAACACCACCGTGAAGGAAAGAATCAGGTATGTGTAAGAGAAGAAAGGGAATTGAGGATAAGGCAAATGTCACTTATTTGTGTACACTTGATAAATCCATAGAATTCTGGCAGATACTAATTAAAGAAATGGGATCCACATTTGTGTATGCATCTCTTCTTATATTTCTCACCCTGTCATTTGAACAGCAAGGTGTTTCAAAGTACTTCACACGAAAAAAAGTTTTCAAGGCACTAGGAAACTAGTTTCTCAGAGACAGGAAAACCAAGTGAAGTGATATAAAGGACTATTTTAGTAATAGTTTGAGCTTCTGCATAAACAACAAATACAGGGTACACTTATAAGAAAAATCAGCAAGTTGTGTAATTAAAACTGACAAAAAACATACATTCTGCGGCTATCTAAAAGGGTTCATGGTAAACTATGTAAAAAATTTTGAAAAAGGTGCTCACTATACTTGCTCAAAAGAGTTACCTGAGTGTGCTATTTGGAATAGATATTCAGAGTACACGAGAAACAATTCCTAATAAAGAGTTTGAGAAATGAGAGCTAATTAAGCTGCAGCCAGGAAGGATATGGAATATGGCATAATTGACCTTACCCCATTACACTTGTGCTGGCAGCTAAGTCCAGGAAGAAGGCTTAAAGGGAGAGGTGCTGGACAACCTTAGGAAACAAGAGGCTTGTCTCAAACTACTGCTTACCTCAATCAATAGGTCCGTGAGTTTGTATACAAGTGTCAGGATAATATTCTGTAGCTGTGGGCTTGCCTGTGGAGAAAACCATTGATTAGGCCAAATATTTATTTGAACTGTGCTCCTTTTAAAATCTGTCTTAAAAACTTGGCTTGAGGGGCTTGAACTCCTGTTTAGGTGCCAGAGAATAGCTGGAGTGGATTGAGGCAAGACTGAAACTTTGGAACAGTGAGACAACTATTTTATTTTCTATACAAGTTCCTACACATTATAAGTGGGTCTGGTTTTTCCTCCAGGTTTCTGGTGGTGTATCAGAAACGTGTCAGAATTCTCCTGCATGAACCTAGGAGCAGTAAGGACAGATTTGTAACCTTGGTCCATGGGCAAACTGTCCTCTGGGGAAAAGAACTCCTGCTAGACGGGCACATGCTACCTGAAGTATCTGATTCTGCTATTTCAGCATGCGGGGGCCATAGTTCTTTCTAGTGTTCCTGTCCTAAGATGAAAACAGCAGAACTAATGTGCTGAGCTGAAGATGGGTTGCTATGGGAAAAGTCAAGGAACTGTTGTCATTTCCTATGTTTACAGAGCAGTATATACGAATACTACATTAATATCTTGAAATGCAAGAAAAGGAACCTGATGGCACTGACTGAGAGCCAGAAGTGCTGTTCTTTCTCCTTTGTCATGACATTTGCACCAGCCCAGTGATTAAATGTTCATTAAAATAATAGAAACTTACCCCTGACAGCTCAGTGCCTTCATTGCTTTATGCCGAATTCAAGGTAATAGTTCGTATCGTTGCTTTCACTTAAACTATGTTGCTGCCAGCCACTCTAGTGTGAGCTTTTCTCAGTCCCTCCTGCATGAGCTCTTTAAATCTGCTTTAAAGTTATAAATCTTGTGATATGCCTGTGTCCAGGGTGGGTAAGGCACCTGTTTAAGTGCCTCACTAAATGGCTGGTCACTTGGACAAACAACAGTGCTATTTTCTGAAGAGACCAAGAATGCATGTAACCACCGCAGTCATACCTGTAACCACAGGTCGAAGCAAGATCCCCCCCTTACCCCAGAGGTGAACACTGTATCCTGATCTTCAGCCACATTCAGAGCATTTACTTTAGCTTCTCTTATCCAGTATCTGGAGGGTTAGCCTCTCTTCTTTTCTCTTCCAGAAGTATAGTTTCTACAAAAACAAAGCTCTTCTAGCTGAAAATTTTCAATAGATCACATCCAAACAGTTTAATCATTTGAGATGAACAAAACTACATATTCTTGGTAAATGAACCATTTTTCAAAGTTACTGCTTAGATCTGTGCATTAACATCTTACTCATGTTTTCATCAACAAAGGCAATAAATCAAAACCTGCACAATAATGCTGCTCACAAGGCAAGGATCTCCACTAGTGCTGGGCAGTAGTCTCAGCGTGGCTTTCAAAACTCTGCTTCTTTGAAAGTTATGCCTAGCAAATAAGAAGTTCCTTCAAGAATTTTCCGTCTAAAAGGACAAAGAGTAACCAAAAGCTGAGAATGCCAGTCTTTACTCCATTCTAACTTTACAGTTTGTAGAAACATTCAGCTATAAGACTTCTGATAACAGGGAGCTTGGTGCACTGTAAAAGCTATACTGGGAGAAATGACAATGCATACTGGCAGATGATGCAAAGTGAAAGGAATGGAAAGCTCATGGGAGGAAATGATGACAGATGGATTCAGGAGCAGAGATGAGAATTTGGCACTTGAGGCAAAGCCTAAATGAGTTGTGAAAGTCTCCTACAGTATAGGATGCAGCTGTCTCATGTTATCCACCTAATCTTCCATCTCCGGGAGCAAAAGAGCTTTAATGAATGGTGCCAAACTTGTTCTCCTTGTCCTGCATGAGTTGAACAACACTCATAATATGGAATCTGTCCACTATTTCTCTAAGTATCATAAGTCAGTCTTCCTCAGACTTCCTGTGGTCTTCCTCAGAAGAGAAGCTGTCCAACCTCATCTTTACTGGGGAAGCTATATGCAGGTTAGGTCTGCCAGTATCCTTTATTGTTCTTAAATTGTAATTAAAAAAAATCAAACTATTGATAATGCGTATTCTGTTCTTCCTGATTCCTTCAAGATTTCCTATTCTAGAACAGCAAAACCAGCTAAAACTGAACTTTGGATCACTAACAGGACTACAGTTGGGCCACGTAAAATACTGACCTCATTTTTTTTTAGATAGTGGGAGTAAAGGGGTGTAATTCAAGATCAGGAGTTTTCTGCAGATGACGGTAATCTTCACAATATTGGTCCAACTGTTTTATGCACTGGTAGCTCTGGATATTCCTGCAGTTGTCAAGACAGAACATTTGCAATAATACACATGGTATTGTGATAACTAGCAGGTTATTAATCACAGATAAGGGACTGTCTGAAGCCTTGTAAGAGAAATACACCACGTGTTCTCGTTAGCAAAAATTCTGACTAAACTCTCGGTCAGGCTTGGCTCAATGTTTGGCTCAAAATGGAGGGAAGATGATGTCAAATGCAAGTGCAGTTGCCCTGAGCAAGCGGTTTTCCCTGAGCTTTCCCCTTTCCTTTTTAAAAAAATTCAAATAGGAAAGAAAAAAGGTTCTTGACCGGGTTTGGATTTATCTATTGATTTATTCAATGATGACATAGCATATATAATTAATATAGCTTTTATTTTTATGCATCTAATTCATTGCTGCCCAGTCTCCTCTCTCTTTACCATGCACACACAGAGTCTAGATACATCAAGGGTACAAAAATAAAAATGTTGTCTATCACAGGTGGTGATCTCTGTTTGACTTCTTGCCTGGATAGGTAGGTAGCAAATTTGTGTGAGTAGATAGCACATTTATCATCTTTGGTTCTTAGAAAACCCCACATACACACAGCATTAGTATAATTTTTCATGAAGACTCCCATGGACAGGAAAGTCTGAGCACTCACAACAGAATCTCTAAATGACTAGCAGAATTTAGCTTTCAATTTCAAGAATTTTTAGAATTAGCTTTCAATTCTTTTGACAAGTCTACTTGTTCTGAGAGGAGGGTTGGCCAGAAAACAAGAATTCTATTTGCAAAACTATTTGAGGTTTAAAATATACAACAATTTTGCAATGGAACATTCACATGACCTTTGAGAATTTCTTCTAAGTGTTGATTCACTGTTGTATAACTTATTACTTGTTGGGTAGCAAACTTTTCTTGGAGTATGGAGGACTCCATACTCAAAGTTTCTTTCCTCTTGTATGTAATGTTTTTTCTTTCCTATTTTTCTTAACACTGGTATTATATATATACATATAAAATGCACAGCTCTTACTGAACAGAAAAATTCAAACCAGGCCGTAGATGGTGTTGGAAGCCTGAGTCACCCCTAACACCTTCAAGCAGTCGGGCTATTAACTGTTTTGGGTAAGACTCTCTGATTTTGACCAGGAGGTCCCTTCTGGACTGACAATACCTGGCCGATAGTGCTGACATTGAACCCAGCATGTTGATCTGATAGATTATCAATACCTACAGAATTTTTAAAGCTCTTGATCAGCCTGGCAGTGATTGTATTCTGAAATCACAGTTAAGCTAGATTTAAGAAATTGATAGGTTTTAAAGCATTTTTTAAAAAAGCTGGTCTCTTTTCCTTTTAGTTTAACATGCCTTGAAAAATAGAGAGGACATACTTCTTGTCCAAGCACAAGACTCGTAATTACTGCAATCCAAGACCAGAAATTGGTTAAACTATTCTTATAAAGTCAGTATGAAAGTACACCATCCAAAACTTATAATATCTTTCCTTTCCTTGCTACACTCAAGAAAGATTTCTTCCGGATTGTTGACTGGTATATGTCTATTGCTGAGAGCGAGAAAAGAGAATAATTATTCAGAAATTATAAACAGTCTTATGGCTTTATAGTTCACCAATACTTTTAAACACACTGTAAGCATTCAGTATCCAAAGTGCTGATGTCTTCTGGAAAACTCTCTCCCCCCAAAATGAATATTGGTACTTAATTGCGGGTATGGAATACTTTGCAGTTCTGGCTCTGACCTGAACTCCATCACACCTACTGATACTCAAGCACTGATACATGAATACACCCTCACATCAGCATCCTATTTCTATTTGGCCAGTTAACTCTTAGAAAAACAAATATTTCTATACCAGCACAATTTTCCTCAATTCTGGCATGAAATAACTGAACCGCAGCATCTGATGGTGTGAAAGCATTCTGCTTTCCCTGCCTTGGCCATGTCAAGTGTCAATCTTCCACATGTTTTCGTGACACAGTCTTGTAGGAGTCAGCAGAGTGCTCTATAGACTTTGGCCCGAACAGCTGGATGACTGACTGAATCTGCTCACTGACTTCAAATCACATGTTATCAGTGAAACCTTTGCTGCTGTGTTTCCTTTCATTGTGTCCTTAAGCTGACCATTTCCTGCTCATGTCCTTTAAACAGAGAATATACAGAAGATCAGGGTCAGCCCCAACCCTGCAAACGCTTCACTTATGGTTTGTGAAGATAAAGCTGTTGTTTTAATAAGGTTTGAACAAACATAAAAGTTGCCTACCCTTCTTTTTTTCTAAATCAGTCACAACGAACTGATCATAAAAATTGCCGTAATCATCAATTTTTAGCCAATATTGAGATGATTTTTTAAAAATGTGATGTGTAGTTCCAGATGTGATAAATGCAAGTTATTGCAATCTGTTGGAGGAACCAGAATGTTTTTAATGACCCTACACTGTAATCCAAGCCAAGCAAATATAATGATTCACCCAGGGAAGATAAATTATTGCCTGGAAAAACGCCAAAGCATTTTAATTTGTAACTCCAACATGTCTCTCTTGGAACCCATTGTAAACTGTCTGGGGTACGAAGTATTTTCCAAATTGTTATATAACTTTGTAATTCGCAGTGTGTTTTTTACTCTTCCTCATCCAGCACATCCATACATATGCTTAATTTAGACCAAAAAAAAAGGCTTTAAAAGCCTGAAAAGCCATTTGCTATAACCCCATGGGGAAAAAAATTGCCTTAGTTGTGATTGTCAGTAACATTCAAGATTTGAAGTTGGAGCTGCAGCAGGTGTCAGGGGGCCACTTGTCACCACAGCTTGGAAATGTGACAAATCGTCAGAACCAGTTGGATGTCCTAGGCTGTTATTAGCCATCTGTTCACAGCTCTGGGTGGGTCAGCTGCTTGGACTTGACCAAAGCCACCCCTTAGCTACAGAATTTACAATGCCAGTTAATTTAGAGCTGATTTTTGTTTATTGTTTATAGAAGGAAGGTGGGTCACACAGCATGGGGCAGCCTTGCTTCTGGGATTTTGTGGAAATTGTGGTATACAATTTAGGATTCGAACTGCCAGAGCGCAACCTGGGCACAAAGTTGTTGTGACTCTCCACTTCTCCAACTACCTTCACTTCCTGTAACTTCTAACATGTCAGGACTTCCAGCTGTGTAGGAGAAGCTACTGTTTGCCTGTTTACGTTTGGTGTATGTCCTTACCACCATCAGACAAAGGCTTACTCTTGCAAAGCCCCTCCTGAGCTACCGATGATCTGAAGTGCTCATCTTTGTTCCCGTAACAGCTCCCAGAGAAGTCACTCGCTCACCAGAAATTTGCAAGGACTGAAAAAGAGTAAAATACTATTGTGTCCCATTGCTCTAGAAGAATATTAAAGTTTTGTCACGTTCCTCACATTTCCAAGGCCAAATAAGTGCTTGAAAGTAGGATAGTAGGATAGCAAGAACTGTATTTTGATAGCTCTGGCAGGCTTTCCCTTTTCTCTCTGAAATACATTTGAAGACACTCTGTAGCTAATTGGAGTTACTCTGCATGCCAAAGGAAGTTGTGATGAGGTAAGGATAAGGTTAAACAAATTATTTTATTGTATTGTGTACTTTGTTAGCTATATAAAATACTTTCTGATATTCAGTAGTATAGAAGAATATTAATAATTCCACTTATTTATTTCTTAGTGCACTAATGTGACTTTTAAGAGATGAATGTCACACTTAAAAATCCTGAAAAATCATGTAAAAATTGTTCTATTATACTAGAACAGAAATAAGTAAAATTCGGGTTCATTTGATTCTCGCTTTTTGTGCTATTGGTTTTCTTCTTGGGAAGAAGTGTGGGCAATGGAGATGATCTAATAATTTTTACATTTTTCTATTGCTTATAATATACTTTCCCTGTTAAATCATGAAATGGGCATGATCATGTACTGTGCCTTGGAATGTGAGATAAGCTCTCTCACACCTCTTTCCTATAGTTGGTCAGCACTACAGTTGAAAACAGCTATCATGAACTGTCTCTTTATTATCACCTCCTCCTTCTGTGATTACTGACTTCGGAGTTCTGTCAAAATATACCAATACAACGTGAATTCACATGTTCACCATAATTTTGGTTGGAAGATCAGGAAAGCGAAGGCTCTTCAATTCAGGGATCTTGTATACGGCACATATCTATAACGAGCCCAGATCACTCACTCTACTTCTGCTTGTACTATAATGCACCTCTGGAGATCAGAGTCATGAAAGTTTTAAAAACCAGTAAAATAACAGTTTATATGTTTTTTATATGATGTGTATCAAAATATAACATGGGCAATTCTGAATTCAGAGAGTATAGTTCCATTGAGAGTTTCTGCTAAGATCATGATATAAATCTTGAGCAGTTCACACAGTTTAAAGAATGTTTAGATAGAATTCAAGACCCTTAGCTGTAGGTACCCAGGTTTTACTTTTACAGTGAATGGGTTAGACCTATGTTATGTGTACATCTGTGGCTCTGCACATATCCTACCTACCTCTCAGTGCAGTTTCTTTGTGAAACTATACACAAGATTTCGTGATCTTTTCTTTAAGGGTTGAAATGCTCAATTTTCTCTGAAGTGGCAATTTTTTTCCTCGCTGAAGTTACTCTTATTTACCATTTCTTCTTGTGAAACTCATTTTCAGTTTCTTTAGCATTCACAGAAACAGGCACTATTAATAATGTGGTAGTGAATATGGGTGTGACCACTATGCTATCTCATATCAAGCCAGCCAGGTTTTCCTTGGAAGGTAAAGTGAATGATGGTTTGAGGAGAAACACTGCACCGACAGCTGGCAACCTGCTCTCAGCCCGGCACACAGAACCTATTGCTTTTTGATGAGGTGGACAGCAGAGAGACAGAAACTGTTGTTCAAAGGGAGGTGAGATCCGCCTGCACCTTGGTCAGTGGTGGGTGAGGACAGATTTGGCAGCCAGTGGGGGAAGAAGGGAAAGGGCCAGCCTGGACTGGCCTTGCAACTGCACTGTGTTGTAGACATACCATGCAAGTCTGAGCTAAGCTGTCTGCTATATAACAGTGGCTGTCATGATGGCAGTCCTTGACAGAGTGATGATATACAGAACTGTACAAAACGGATAAAGAATGATATGTGAAGTCAGTGTCCTAAAATACAGGTGTCATGATGACAAGTTCAACTCTAGGCTGAGTGTGTAGGTGCTCATTTTCGCTGCAGCTTTTCCTGTTTTCCATTCCTATAAGGAAATTCATTTCAGAAACCTTTGTGGCCATAATAACAATTTCTTTTTCTTTTCTTTTTTCTTTTTTTTTTTTTGTGAAAGCTTTTCCTGTTTTCCATTCCTATAAGGAAATTCATTTCAGAAACCTTTGTGGCCATAATAACAATTTCTTTTTCTTTTCTTTTTTCTTTTTTTTTTTTGTGAAAAAGATGAAAGGTAATTTAGAAAACTGAAAATTGAACTATATTTCATTACTGAAGTTTTTAATTATTTTAATATCCATCCTTATTGTTGTGTTACTTATATTTACTGTGGTTTGTGCCATATAGTAGTAGAAAAGAGTATGTTTAATGAAACTTTCTTTAGGAAAAATCAGTGGCAAAAGTATGTTAGTGATAGGATGTGGGGTAACGGTTTTAAACTGAAAGAGGGTAGATTTATATTAGGTTTTAGGGAGAAATCCTTTACTGGAGGTTGGTAAGGCACTGGTACATGTTGCCCAGAGAAGTTGTGGATGCTCCTCTCTGAAAGCTCTCAAGGCCAGCTCGGATGGGGCTTAGAGAAACCTGACCTAGGGGAAGATAGTCCTGCCCATGGCAGGGAGCGTGGATCTAGATGATGTTTAAAGTCCCTTCCAACCCAAACCATTCTGTGATTCTATGCTAAGGTTGTCAACAAAAATCCATAGTTTGGTATTAATATATTCTACAGCTTTTTACTAATGTATGAAGTGAATGACAGCTTCCATCTCTAAACTTCTGTCCTATCTAGGTATTCTCAGCCTGTTCTAAATAGTAAGGGAGAAAATCAGAGATGTATAGAGACTACATAGTATTCAGACACCTATGCAACAATATTCAATTATCTTGGACCTTCCTGGGTAAACCAAGGAGGGAAGAAGTTTAGATAAACTTGTATCAGATAAAAAATAGTAAATGAATTCTCACTTGTATGACACTTGCTGAGAAGCTGAGACTGAGTCAGTCTACATAATCCGCGTGACTCTCAAAAATGTCTCCAAAACTTTCTTACATTTTAGAAAGCTTATTTCAATGTAAACCAGACAAAAAGGCGTATGTCACGTATAACAAGTAACTGTCTTCTTGCCTCGTTGGGTATACTGGTATACTGGTATACTGCTATAATTCACAGGACCCCGTGGAAGCGCACTCACTTTAAATCAGTGTGTGTGATCAGAACTGTAATTGGATGGGTTTGTTTTTGACTTCTAAATTAATAATACTAAGCCATTTTTTCTGCTCTTCTGTTAGTGCCATTCGTATACTAATGAACCTATCATACTGTGAAGTATCCCAAGAGGATGGAAAATTGTCCAGGGTAAAGAGAAAATTAATATATACAAACAGAGGTGGGAGAAACTAGTTTGTCTTATGTGTGTGCGTATGTATGTTAGACTCAGTGTCTTTTATTTAAAAACTAAAATGAAAAAAAATTTCTGTTATATAGTAAGTAGATATTTGTCTGGTTTTAAAGATCTGTTTAGTAAAACATTTTCTCTTAATTAGAGCAAGGAGTGTCCAAAGTCGTCTTTTGTCTGTGGAAGGATAACTAATTGGTAATACACTCTCCCCTCAAAGGGAGGAGATTTGTATTTCCTAGTAACAGTGGAATGTCTGGACCACAGAACAAGTCTTGCAAGTCCTGTTTTGAAGAAACCTCTGCCAATACTGTATTGTCACAGTACTGTTTCCTTTTTCTTCTGGTTTTCATGCATTATTAGGAAGGGAGGATCACATAGCACAGGGAACAGTGGTGTACCATAACCACCACTGAAATAACTACAGTCTGAGAAACTGTGAGCGTAAGGAAATGGAAGGTATTCAGGTTGGAATCACTGAGGACTTACCCTCAAAGGAGGCATAAATGTTCACGCTGGTTTTCATTTTAGTCATAGCGGGTTTCCAGTTTCTGCTATGACCCAGTATCACAATTAGATGGATACTCACTGGTTATGCTTGAATGTTGTCCAGATATAGCCAGTTAAGTTACCTGTCACCAGTTCCTTTAATGTGACAAAAACATAGCTGATCTGTTAGGAGTCCATAAATATAAATACGAAACTTCAAGGCTTTTAATTTAAAGCTCAGAGTTTTTAGAGAGTAAAACCAATTTTCTTTTGAATCTTGGTCATCCAGTTTCAAATCTAAGCGTGAGGCACCGTTCTGGGGAAGTGCTAAGTTTCATTATTAAAAAGAATAAAGATTCCCTCTGTTGATCAAATTCAGCATGCTAGAAATCAATACGAAAACCAAAAAAATATAATAGTGCCAAACTATGCCACTGCATTAAGCACTAATGGGCCTAATTTCTAAGTTATGACTTTTATTGTAACTCGGTTGTGTCTGTCAGGTTGGGCTGAACAAATAATAAATGTGGCATGCATATGCCAGTTTTCTGCTGGGAAAACTTATTTGGTTTCATATTATTTTTAACTGTTAAATTTTCAGTAGTGAAAAAGCAAAGAGTAGAAGTTCACATTTCATAATTGCACTCTCTTTTTCAAAAAAGATCCACACTGAAAGTTTCAAAATTTATTAACATCTGCCGATAATTTGGACTCTAAATATGGACTGCCCATAGAGTAATAAAATAAATCAATGTACAAAGAAAGTATTATAAATGTCTCCATGTGGTGATTATGCTTACAAGGATATTTACATATGAATAGGTCTAACTGTATGCAAAACCACACCTTGAGCTGCTCAAATTATTCACAAGGGCATTTTATGAATGGAACCTCATTACCCAAAATGATAATGATACAAAGACGTTTTATACTGTATTTAGCTCTTATACCTTGTACTTTTAGTTCTTATATTTAACAACCATTGCATACGGCAATTAAGAGCTTAAGCATTGGTAGTATCTCAGATCAGTATATATATTTCAGAGCGATGTGTGTTGTGCTTCTCTAACGTGATGGGGAAGGTCCTGCGTGTCTGTCTTTTCATGAATGTGGTCTGGATTCTGCATTCTCCATATGCAGACGCAGGGTCCTTTATTCCCCTTCTGTAGCTTAATTATATACTTCAGCCTTCTCCCCAAGTAACTAATTTCTTTGAAATTGTTAGTAATTCTATCTTAATATATGCAGCTATATTGGGGAAAATAAACTGAATGTCAAGACTTGCTATTGAATTGGAAAATCGATGTCAAATTTGTCTTCTGAAGAGTGTGAATTGTGAATTTAGAGTGTAAAAAGAATGATTTAAATTGGTTAATTCAAGCCCCTTGAATCAGTTCCAGGCATCCTGTAATTTTAAAAGTCTTTGATAATATTAAAAGGTTTGCATTAAGAAATGCACTTGGCAAATTTTGCTCAAACTAACAATAATAGCAGCTGCTTTTCCTTTATGAATTGTCTTGAAAGTAAGACATGTTTGGGAGCTTTCAACAGAGAAGAAAACATATTACATTCTGTAGTGGTAAGTTTTCCGTTTCACTGTGTAGCACCCCTTAAGGATCATCCTGTTCAATCCCAGAAACATGTGTTTAAATGCAAAATAACAGAACAGGGAATTCTGCATTTCTACTTTATTTGAGTGAGATGTAGCAGATGAAGTTACAGTGTACTGGGTGACTATCTGACTCCCCGTGAAGACAAAAACTAACATCTGAACTAGTTATGGATTATAGGTCATGAAGTACTGAAGAAGCGATGTGTTTGAGCTGTTCATTTCAGCTAAGGTTTAAGATTTCTATCACACTGTTTCAGCTAACTGTTCACTGCCTAATGTTTGTGGTCGGTGATCAGATGACTGAAGAAGGGAAATTGGAGGTTTGAGAAAGCCTTAATGAACGTTCCTAGGCGTGAGTCTTTGTACGAGTACTCATGAGACTTCTTGTTTTCCACAGGCATTTTGGCTAAAAAAATACTCACATGTTTTCTGAAAATAAATACAAAAGGTCATAAATACCACTGAGGTGAATTCATGGGTTTTAGTGTAATGCATATCTCTGAGTACTTACTTTGCAGTATTCACCCATGTCTGAAGAGTAACAAGGGAGCTCTTGGAATGCAAATGTTCTTTACCAAAAAGAAAATTAGCAACAAAATATATCTGTTCTAGAAGAGTTCATGCCTTTAAATCTGAATCTGCCACGTATGCAAAAACACAGAAAACAGTCAAACCATTGAAGTAAATTTTCCCGGTGCCTGGGAAAGGCTGAAGTAAAACAACATTAAAAGTACATCACATTTAAACTGTGCAAAAAACACTGTATAAAGTGCTAAATGCTACTGAGGGACTGGATGTGTTGCCACTGCAGCTGTTGATTTGTGATACTAGGCCATGCAAATGTTCCTCTAGGGACAAATAGACTGCAGAACTAAAATGTAACTAATCTTTAAAAAGTGTCATATTGTACAGCTATCATTCTCATGCAGTAGAAGCCTCTACAAGGCAAATCATTAGAGAGGGATTCTTCACCTAACATCGCTGATGCATTTGATCCTGGAAAATTGTCTACAGAAATGTTAATTTTAATGGAATTGAGGCTGTTGACATGTTCCTGCATATATTTTAAATGATTCATCACAGTGTTGCAAGCAGAGAAGGCAAACAGGAGCTCTAGGGACTTCCTGGACTTCATCGACTGAACACTGAACACCCAGTTTTTCTTCAATCTGCCAGATGCTTTGTACAGACTGCTGAGCGGCTTCTAGAAATTAAATTAAATGGAAATGTTAGAAACCCTTTAGTTTTCATAACCGACTTACGTTTCAAAAGAGGCTGTTAATACATTCATGTATCATCATTTAAGCACTTCTATCTATAAATCAGCCTTCCTTTTTCTCTTTTTTCAAAAAGAAATTAAAATGTAGCAGTTATTCAAAAGAACTGACTGGTTTTACAGAGGTGCAGAATGCCTGTAACCCATGTATCCTTAATTAGCAAAAAGTTCATAAGATTCTTCATAACCCCTTTTTATGAGAGCAGAGCAAGTGAAAATTTGAAGAACATATTTGATGTGATGTACAAAATTGGGAATTCCATGGCATTATGGGAGAGTAAAGATGTTATGCACAAAAATTATTATTCATATAAGAAGTCAGTTGTTGAATTTTTCAGAAGCTGACATAATATGTCATTCTTTCAGCTGCACTAATATACTGGCGATGGATGAATTGTCTGAACCGC
>NW_010391278.1:20024-27187 GCF_000710305.1 Buceros rhinoceros silvestris | reverse complement strand
CCGCTCTTTAAAATTTACATTGAGTTTGAAAAAGTGAAAATTAAAAGCATCAGTGTGGCAGGGAGAAAATTATTTACAACTTGTATTCAGATAAGAGCAAAATAACCATTTTCCTTTGACATTCTTACCATTTTTTGTTACTCTACTTGTAACCCAGAACATTCTTATTTGAACAGCCTTTGAACACTACTTAGTACGTCCTTCAACACATGCACTATTGGTATCAAAACTTCATTGTTTTAGAAACTTTTTATTAAGATTCATAGCCTTTGAACTTTGTATTGTTATCTGCCAAAACAAAATGACAATCAAATAATTCTCCTCCCCTTCCCCGCTTTTTTCTGTCCTTCCACTTTTTTTTTTCAACTTCCTTGCTTTTCATTATTACTGTTACTCTGAAATTACTTTATCACTGTGGAACATAAACAAGAGATTAGGTATCTCATCTGGATTAGCTTCACAGCCTCTCTCCTTCTCACCCCTAAAAGCTCAATGACCTGCTAAAATATGGTATCAGCTGAGTTTTCTTTGGCCAGCTTGGTTCACTTGACTTGACACTAGCAAGATCAAACTACAGCAGTCTGTCAGCATAAGGGATATCCTTTGGAAAACACAAGGTTTTCTTCTCTAGAGTCAGACTTTTTTCCTAACTCTTTTCTCCTTTATAATTTGGATTCCCCTTCCCATCTTCACAGAAGGAAAAAAAAGCCTTTGTATATCTACAGAAGCCCTCACAGAGCTGATCTATAATACAGCAATTATATATCGAAAGCTTCAGCAGAAATTACAAATCTATTTCAAAGATAAAAAGAAAGTAATAGTTTTTTCTGTATTTTAAAATGTATCAGTATCTCAAAATGAAGAAATTTTGTTTTCCAGTTTGCAGCATGTTTAACTAATTGAAAGATAATGCCCTGAAATCATGCTAGTTTGAAATTCTAATATTAACAACACTTTTTTCTTAACTTCATTATGGAAATGAGTAACTAACTAATTTTGAAATATTACCCTGCTAATAAAAACATATAAAAATGTGTGCTTTAAAAGCTTTTCTCAGTGGATGACAAGACTGTTCCTTAATGGGGGGAAGCCTGTAGTTACAGTACATGTGTCTGTCTTTACACACACATTCAGACAAAAATGTTTGGTGGTTAATGACTACCTTTGCTGTGATAATTAGAAGCACAATAAAGTTCTGTTCTTCCATCAAGGATACCATCCTTTCCCCTTATAAACAAGTGTCTAAATATTCTGCTTGGTCCTGAGGGCATCATGAATTCTGAACAAGGTATGGCTTTCCAGTTGATTCATTCATTCTGCTGGTGCAACTGAACTGATATCAAAGAATTTTAGAGAGGAGCTTAGCTTGTGGAAGCTGACTGTGACGATAGTTTGCAAACCTCTTTCACAAATCTTGAGAGAAATTCTGTTATGGCCTAGTAATTTTGGTTTTGAGGAGTTCTTTTTGTGTGGTTTTGTTGGTTTTTTTTTTACGTAATTTGGAAATGGAACTGTGTGGTTACAGGCCATATGGCTTAGGACTGTATGGTGGTAAGATATGAGACTTGTTGAAATGGAGATAACACTACAGTCTGCAAAGCCAGGGGTAGAAGAATCAAAATTAGAAATCGAGGTTGAATGGTTTTTGCTGCTTTAGGCAATTTAAATAGATTTCATGTGCTGCATGGACTGAGTAGGAATCCAATGGAATTACTAAAAATGGAATATTTTGGTTTGACCTCTTCTGCGTGAACACAGAAAACCATTTCTATTTAGTGCTGTTTTCATTGTTATTCTGCAAGATATACTAGCTTTTTTCAGTATGTATTGCAACTGTACAGAAGAGTGAGCTGGATACAAAAGGAAGGCCTATAAATAAACACGTACCCTGACAAGCTCAGCAGGGTGTCAAAAAATATGTTGATCCACTAATAAGTGAGGGGTATGAATTTTATAGCTGTGATGTCTATGAAATCTCTTCAGTGAACTGTGTATGACACTATCATGTAACGGTTATAAAATATTCAATTTCTAGCCTTTGGAAATGTTATAGTTTACTGAAAATCAGCTTAAAAATATCAGTTATTTTAGATTGGTAGATAGCAAGATATTGCTAGAAAACAGTGTTGCTATAAAAGAAATTTTGATCATAGAAACATAAGACAAAAAGCTGTAACATATAAATACAGGAAAATATGTCTATGCTAGCTGAATTTATGTCCTGTACAACTCCAAGGGAGATGTTATATGATTCCATTTTTTGTTTATAGGATACTCTTTTTTTTTTTTTTTTTAAATAATGACGTTTCCAGCAGATATTATCAGCTCTTAAGAATGAGGCTTGGTGCTTGTGGGTACAAGCCTTATATATTACAGCATATAAAATTTCAGTGATTTGCAATTGGTGAACAAGCTCCTGCTTCTGCATGTTTTCTGCAACACTGTTCTAACAGTATGACTTTGTGACATGTTTATATGCAGATGAGAAATTAAAAAAAATGAGTAAAAGCTAATAGCTAGCGAGCTGAGCCTGCCAACAAACCAATTAACAAAGGCTCCTGCCTTAAGACACAGCATCATCAACCAGACATCAGTGGTTGTCTTGCAAATGCCTCAGGCTCAGCTCCTTGTTCTACCTCCCAATCCTTCATATATAGCCCCACTCTTAGGGTGCGTTATTTCTATCCAGCTCCTGCTGTGGATCACCCAGGCTGGCTTTGCCACAGGCCTGCTTACGCTTTCTCAGCTGTTCCTAGCACTGTGCAATTTTCCCCCTTGCCGGCCTCCGGGTTGTGCTCTTGACTTGCTCTCCTGGGGCACATGGACTTCCTCTCTTAACCTAACAGTACCCTGTTTTGCCTTCTCACTCCAGTTTTTCACCTTGGTTATCTGAGTATAGTACCTAACTCTGCAGGTACCCGGAATCCAGCTCATGCTCAGCCATTAGGTCTACCTGCCTATGTTCTGCTGTAAAAAGCTCTGTCCTCTCAGTACATGCCAAAACCAGTCCTGAGCTCACTCCTCAGTGGTTCATTCTCACATTAGAAGAAGCTTTTACACAGAAAATTGATGTATGATGGGAGCCACACAGCCAGCCACATTTTGCGTTTATTTCTCTTAAATAAAACAAACAAAAAATTATTCTGTTTTTCATCATAGTTGGTGCACCACCTGACCACAGAAAAGAGCTAGAATCATACATTTCACTTTACTCAGCATAAAAGGTCCCCGTGTTGCCCAGGCAGATGGAATATGTGCTTCTCTGCACAATATGTGTCTTTGTCAGCAAGAATTTTCGTAATTTCTAAGGCAATTTAAAATGCATTTTCATATTAAATTTGTTGCCAAAACTTGTATTAGAGATGTTTGTTTTCCTTCATGCAGACTTCCCAGATATATCTTTCTCTTTTTTTGAGAAAACTAATACTGGGTGTGAACTGCTATTGTATAATGATGAGTTGTATTTTGCTAGTCATATTATAGCTGATCCAATAGACGCTGAAGTGGCTTGATTTGATTACAGTATGATTCATACACAGAAAATGACACTTTAAGGGAATAATATTTTGAAGGGATTCTGTCAATTCACTGTATCGTCTGAAGAGGCAGTCTACTGAACCAACAGCTGTTAATATACCCCTCAGTTTTAATCTATTTTATAAACTTATTGCAAAGTGCAGAGAAGCTCACATAAATGTGTATGCAACATTCATAGGTTTGCAGACAGAGTGCCTGGTAATAGTGATAGAAAATCTCGTTCCCATAGGCTACTGCACCTTAATCTGATCCTGACAATTAAGCTGCTGTTTTAAGGCTATTAAACTGCCTTCCTTCAAGAGAATAAGGAAAACCCTGCTCTGAGTCATCACCTGCAGTGTGATAGTCACATACACCTTTCAGCTGGACAAGAGTTGAAGAAGGTAATACAGAAATTTTTAATATGTTTGGCTTGGAAACTCACTAGTAAGCCAAAGAGAGTGTCACAGGTTCATTCTTTTTGCCCCTACTAGAGAACAAAGCCCTGACATAAGATTGCTGTCAGTTGCATCCTAGACCAACCCAGTAATACTCTGGAGTCTTTATGAAGACTATTACAGAGTAGTTCCTGTTCTGGGAGAAATTTTTTACTAAATTGCTTCTGGCTACCAAAAGCTAAAGCTTACACCACAAACAATTTAAAAAAACATAGGTAAATTTCACTTATATTTTTGATAAACTCTTGGAGTTGGCCTAAGATCTGAGAATTTCAAGAAATTTTTGATTACAGGTAGTGCAGACAGGTGATCAGATATTCATCATGTTTTCCAAAGTGACAATGCAGCCCATAAACTTCGTAAGTTTTGAGATGGCAGCATCTGTGGAAGAATGATCCTTCTTTACAGATACAAAAAGAATAAAACTGTATTCAATTCTGGGGAGAAATGTAAACACTGAGAAAAAACTAACAGATGCATACACTTGGTTAAGGGGGTTGATCTATTTGAATTCTCTAATACCTGAAAACAAGGGCTATTCATGAGCATAACTGGGCAAAATGCTCTCTCTGTTGTGGACATGTTGATAGTCTGTTCTCTATTAAAACTTGATTGGAGCTGACATTTTACCCCCACCTGAACAGAAAATAAACTAGGATGAGGAAAAAAAAAGACTATACCTTAAAACTTCCAGGGCATTGTCAGATACTCATGAAATAAGCACATCAAAACATATCAAAACTAAATAAGGCAGAGAAAGGAAATCAAGTATTTGCTTTGCCTTTTAGTTCTGTGCAACTGAGTCTTTAAAATAACCTTCCTCACTGCCATTCTTAGAAGAGGAGGAGGAAAGGTCACATGATTACCAATATCCTTCTAATGAAGAAATACAGCCAGGGCCCCACGTGGTTTGTTGCCTAGGCTGGTGCCTACAGGTGATCAGCCTATATCCTTTTCCTCTTACCAGCCAAGTCTGTTATGGTTACAGAAAACAATGCTGAAGAGACTATTTCTAAAAATATAACTTGATCACAGAGACAAATTTTTTCCATTCAGCCACTGCTAGCCCGATAAATTTTATTTATTCCCTATTAAATGACTGTAACTAATAAAAGACATACAAAATGAGTAGCTTTCTGGATGACAGTTGCCCCATACTCTGAAGAAGCTTCTTGTGTTCCAAAAATACCTTACAGATGACAGATTCCGAGGCTCTTAGATTAATAATATGTAACTAATAATGGCCAATTTAATTGAATTCATGGCACTTCAGGTAGTGTAAATTGATACAGGGAAGGAAGAAAATCCCATCTGAAGCAAAAGGACTTCTATTAAATACTGTAAAGTCTGGAAATATTGTACTCAGTGTAATAATCAAAATTACATGGGAATGTTTGGTACGTTACTGATTTAATGTAGTTTCTTCTTATTCAAATCGAATATGCAAGTGGTGATACACCACTGTATCTGTGGATAAGAAAGACAAATGTTTCCGATACAGAGTGCCTTTTGAAATTACTACAAGCCTTTTACTCATACAGTCATAAGGATAGGTTCACAATTTGTGAACAGCAATTCAGCACTAGTTTTAATTATATTCTGGATGCTTTTGCACACAGGGTCCTAGTATCTGTGGACTTGTATAATGACTTTTTAAAACTATAAAGTAAAAATAAGCCTTACTCTCATTTGTTGCTGTTCATTACTACACCCACATGTAAAAAGGAAGATATATTGTTACAACAGTTTTCATTTCTTATAGCCATGTTGATGCTTCAAAACCTCCATTGCAGATAGAGCTGGGCAGTCACTGGGTGCAGGAGAGCCTTCTGTCGAATACATTTTACCCTCGAGCTTCGTGGGGTGTCAGCTGTGCAACTGTTTAAAACTGATTGCCTGAACTGAATGCACTTCCTTTTTTTGCCTTGTAATTCTTGAACCTGACCTGCTTCTGAGAAAAACTTTTCAGTTTCCAGTGAAATAATTTTACTTATATGATACTAGCCGTTCTATTTCTCAAGTAGTTCATTTGCTTATTCTGCCTTTAAGAAGTCAGTGGTGATAACAATAGGTTGTAAAGAGCCAGTTTCCTGCCCTTCTATTGTCGACTGTCTGATTCTGGTCTCTAATGTACAGCTGTACCACCGCAGGCTCCAGTGCACCCCCTCACTAGGCAAGGCAGCGACAATCTTTATGTTACAGAGCTGTAAGAACATTTATAACTGTGTTTACTGCACAGGTTTTCTGGTAAAATCTTTGTTGTATTTAGAAAAGAAGGAAAGGGTAGGCAGGTTTCCTTTACCTACAGTGAGCATGTATTTGTGGATGGTTTCCTGAGCTGGGTACATTTCTGACTGTAAGGCAAAAGTCAATGAGGATTAACGTGTAGTTGTGAGACAGCTGAAGAGCCATTCTTGCCTTCAGTTCTGCACCAATTTCTTTTCCTCTGTATTATGGAATCCTTATAGTTAGTGACAATTTCTTAATGTTTAAGACAAGTAGGAAAATAATATGCAGAGGAAGAAGCAAGCATGCCTTAAGGCTCCTCTTTGCGGGAATACAGGGCTAAAAAGGAAGAAATATTATAAAATATTTGTTTGGGATTTTAAAGAGCTGCCTGGCTGTTCTCAGACTGAACATGCATGCATGCATACTTTGAAAGTAGGGATTTACTACTTGTGAAATATTTTCTTTTTTTTCTCAATATCATTTCACCTCATAGGTCTACAAGATACACCTCCATGCATTGCTCTTTTGAAATTACACAAGGGGAAATAATCTTGCCAATATATTTTCCATACCCAAGCATTAGCGCCTCAGCTGAAAGCATAGTCAGTCTCATTGTGGTCAGCCTTGCGGCCAGGCTTCTTTTCTCTTTCTTCCCCTGCTTCCTTTCTATTGTGGAATAACACAATAGGAGCTTCACAAAGAGGAAAGTACTTGTAGCATTTAGGGTGGACCAAACACTAATTCAAGACCAAAGAGGACATTCATACAAATAGCAAGATACAGAAATTATGCTCTTAACTAAAAATATCTATGCTTGTCCTAGATGTATCATGTAGCAATAGTCTGCTAATTCATTTTCCCATGTTAAATTATTTATTGTAAAAAATCACGGATATTCTATGATGTGGCAGGCTGCTGTTTAGGATACCATTTCATCTTCTACCTTTCTTGCCCCCCCCC
>NW_010391278.1:17278-19947 GCF_000710305.1 Buceros rhinoceros silvestris | reverse complement strand
CCCCCCCCCCCCCTTTTTTTTTTCCACTTTAATCACAGGTTGCACCCAGACACCAAACAGTGGAAAACATTTGCTCAGAAGCGATAATAGAAGACGTGAGCTGAAAGCCTTATTTTCTCAGGAACTGCGCTAACTGCTTTTCAAATGTCTTTGCTAAACCTGATGGAGGTGTTTGGGTTATGTGGAAACCCTGTAGCTTTTTAGAGGTAGATGACTGCAACAGCTGGCTAAGATATTTTGCTAAACTACTTACTGTTTTCAAGGTATTTAACTTAAAATTATTTTGGGTATCTCTATACTGCACTGCAGAAAACACCGGGGAAAAAACATATTAGTAAATTCTAGAACTATTTTGCTGATTCTAAGGCATCCATGAGCATTGAGCACTTTGATAAAGGCGTCTTCCACAAACGTCTTCTGAGACAGGCTTTGGATTTTGGTACTAGGATGACTGGCTCAGACTTTTTTTGCTTATGTAAGTGTGTGTGTTATCCTCAAGTGAAGTGTGAAATCTCACTGACTGTGTAAGAAAGTCATGAGGAACCCATAATATGCAATAAAGACAGGGCTACTGGCTGCAAGAGTATATCAGTACAACATCAATATAGAGAGAAGATGAAGATGTGATCTGGTACAGTCGGGGTAGCTGCAGGGGGCTCTGAGATATTTAGGTCATAGGAAGAATGAGAATTTGCTGTAGGTAAACAGGACCTTAATCTCTTCCCTGCTAACGACAGAGTTATTTTGATGAACAGGCAATGCTTGTATGGGGAAATTATACATCACAATCCTTCTTACATACTCACATACACTCCTACAAGTTTTGTTCATTCGTTTGTAAACAGCTGAATGGTCCCATTGTAGTTGCCACTATGGGAAAGAACATGTGTGTGTTAATTAGAACAAGCTTTGTAAGCCTCAGCTCCTATTGCTGTTGCTGCTGTGACCCAAACAGCAAAAATACTGTTTTTAGAAGTATTGGTGAGTTGATATTTCAAGTGAATTTAATGAGATCCTATTTCTTTTTTTTTTCATAATTTATTTTGTTTTTCTTTTTGCTGCAAAGTAAGGTATGACTTTGTGGTTCCCTGTGAGTTCTAACAAGGATCCTAGAAACAAACTAAGACTGTGTTAAATAAACATCCATTTAGAAGAAATCATAGAAAACCCAGAAACACATATCATCCAGCACCCCAATAGCCATCAGACCACTGCTACTATCAGTTAGGAATTCTCACTCCCTAATACTTTGAAACATTTTCATCGGTATGTTTCTCTTTTGTTTAAAAATAACATTAAACTTAATTGTGTTGCTTTTAAAAACTTCTAAAAACTAAAGAAAAAGCAATTTTAATAGAACCTTGAAACACACAATAATATCCAAACAGTATCAATTACTAGTGTTGCATTTAAATAAAAGCTGAAACACTCAGGAAGTGAAGTATGAACTGGCTTAAGATCACTTAGTTGAAAAGGAAAAGGACCTTTCTTCAGGTAAACAGCTGCTTTTGCTCTGATGTCTTCATATTTTTCATAGTTTGGGGGAAAGATTTCTGTAAGAACATTGTAGGTGGGCACTTGACAATTTGATAGAGCAGAAGGAGCCATTGGACTGGTGTAGTGTCAGAACTGAGCTGCATTTGTCTGCTAATCCACAATGAGCTCCCTTCACAGCACAGGCCAAAGCAATGCCCAGCTTACGGTATAATTCAAGAACAAATGTGGAAAGAAGACATGAGACAGAAAATGAACACTGAAATAATATAAAATAAATGCCGAAAATTAACTGTCTGTTATTTAGAGGGAGAGTATAAAACGTGCCTGGGATTTGACAAAATGTACTGCTGGAAAGGCACTAAAATAACAGTTTCTTTAGCATCAGAGGTTTAATATATGGAACAGGTAATTCTATAAATTAGTTTATAAAAGTCAAGCTTGTAAACGAAATTTAAAAGCCCCGTTTTGGTGGATCTAGGTATACTGAGAGGGGTCAAGAAACCTTTTTCTCTATGTGAGTGCATTATCAGGCAAACCTATATTGCCCCATGCTGTGATAGGAAAGCAGATAAGGTCTTTGCCATCTGTTCTGAAGGTCCTGAGTTTAATTCTCCATGGGAGTTAGTACATGGTGCTGGCAGGAGGGGAGGAACTAATTTTTTATCTTTCCTTTGGGGAAAAACATTTTTTTCATAATACTATTTTAATCAGAAGAGATTTAACCTAATTTTTCTGCTTTTCTGAAATTTCCCAGTGAATCATAAACTAATGATTCTTATAAGAACTAAATGACTAGAAGAAGGCAATAATACTTCTCAAAAGTGAACTTTTATTTTATTCGGGCTTAAAAGCAATGTATATATATCCTCTTCATATTACATGCATGTTCACATATTTTACATATGTACTACTTTCTAGAATGTAATGATGTCATGTTCCATTCAGACAAAAATAATAATATTCCGATATCTGAAAGAACAAATTGGTGATATGTAGCAACCGAGACATTCTTTAAAATCTCCTTCCTTTGCTTGTTTTACTTTTTCCCCAAGTAGCAAAAAAATTTTCAAACTGTTGGTCAGAAGAAGAGCTCTTTACTCCTGGTAGTTTTCTTCCTAATAACAAACAAATGTAGGACACTATGCTCATCAAGTCTTTTCTTTCTTATCTTT
>NW_010391278.1:13415-17183 GCF_000710305.1 Buceros rhinoceros silvestris | reverse complement strand
AAAGACATTTTAAACAGATGATCATAGATGTCAGTCATTTAGGGCCACCACCTGCTGAGTTCTTCAAGTGGGTCATGTGAGGGTTCAATTAAAGCTATGCCAAAGACCCTGTTTTCTTTCTACATTTACCTTTATCGTTGTGTGCATAGACATATCTTTACGAAATACATGTATGTGATAAAGGTTTTGCACACAGGTGCAAGGGCTTGGCACTGGCTGGATGTTTTAGAGGCTTTTTTTATAATAATACTCTTCTTTTTCAGCCAAAGTTCACATAGCCAGAAGCTTCATTAATATAAAGTGAAGCTGATTATGTGACAACTGGTTCTCCCTATTCTGGTGTCAGAGTTTCATGACTTTTGCCTATGGGATTGATTATGGGGTGAAGTGATAACTGTAAACAAGCTGGTAAGTGATTTTATCTTGCATACTGATCTTTGACTAGACACCTCCAGAATAGAGGCAGGGAAGCAGTGTGGATGAGTTCTTGGAGGAATAGGAGATGCAGTTGCAAAGGCCTCCAAGTCCAGACTTACAGAGGTGTTTCATTCAAGCTGGGAATATAGAGATCAAAGGAGCTCTGCACTGCTAAATGGGCTTTCTGGAGGGAGACATCGAGGATGGAGGCAAGTAGGAATTAGGAATCTGCTGTTCTTGCTGACAAGGGCGGATGTAAGACATGGAGGTAGATCCCAGGGAGTGCAATTTGAAGCAATTGGAGTGTTTCCCCAGCTTCTGGGGAATAGTCAACCACACAGAATGATACACAGTGAATAGGGCCATTGTGTTGGGCTGATTTAAAGTTCTCTTTTCTTGTAGATACATCTAATTCGGTAACGCTTTGATCCAAGGAGGTTGCCAGGTGCCAGTGGCATAGCTCTTACAGAGTCCAAGAACTAACCCTAAGCTACAACTGCTGGGACAGTTGTCACTGGAAGCAGTGTTCTGCAGGTATAGCTTCACTTTTGCATGAATTGACTGCACAATTGCACCCTGAGGGAAGTGACAGCTCCAGTTGTGAGGTAAGTTACAGGGAAAGCAAAGTTATTTAGCATTGTTTCCCAATAGCAAAAAAAATATCTTTTCTTTCAGGAGATAGTGAGAAACATCGCAGAAGAAAGAGAGTCCTGAAATGGAAGATCTAAAATCTCTCATTGAATATATATAGGTATTAATCTCGTTGTCTTATACTACATTTTCAATTAAGAAAATCTGTCTATTTTCTAGTGTACAAAGTGGCTGTAAAATTCATTACTTTAACATGACATTAAAAAAACTCTTGGAATTAATTTTTAGGGTGTATTTTCAGTTAAGTAACTTTTTCATATTATTTCTATTGAGTTTGATCTTCACTAAAGAATAAAAGTTTGGTGATTGTAATAGTATTCATGTTTAAAAATTTACACAAAGTTTTTGTTTACAAATTAAATAAAAAAAAAAAGCCAGATCCTTACTGTTAAAAGACAGCAAATGAAATAAAGGACCAATGATCTTGTAATCCAACAGGAAGATCTGTTCTTGTAATCAGGAGGGACTTTGGAGAGAAAGAGCTTCCAGAAGCCAAGAAAACTTAAATGTTTTGGTTCCATCTGAGTTTAAAGTCATGAGATTTATGATTCTAACTTATTTAAATGCTTATAAGAGTTTTGCCCTTGTGTATTAAAAAATGTGATCAAGGGCCAAATACACTCGAAGTTTAGATATGTCGCTAAGTCTCTTGAATTTCAAGGCAAATTGAGGGCCTAGAGGCTTTTGAAAAATCATTTAAACACCTAGCTCGGTTCAAAAGCTGAAGCGGTAACAGAAACTTGTGACATAGTTGTATATATAGAATTACTACAAACATTATGGACCCGAATCTTTGGATAGTTTCACACGGATAACATTAATTTCTTGTCAATGCTGAATATAGTTTCTTGTGAGATGACACAGATGTTAGTGCTACTGGGACTTTTTTTTTTTTCCAAAAACATGCCTTTTACTTTATTTCAGGACAACAAATTGATTCATTTAAGTTAGCAGGATAAATAACATGATGGCCTTCCTTAAATATTCATTTTCAGTAATTAGGTTTTCAGCCTGTATAATTTCTATTATGTGCTCTGCCAGTACGGAAATTAATGAATTAAATAAACAGTAATAATTTAATTTGCAATATAATTCAATATAGTATTACTGCAACATGAGATTGAAAGGCTGTGATGTAGTTTGTGCAACTAGAGAAAAAATCCCAGTTACTTAAATTAGATTGCCAAGCACTTCTACTTACATCGCTTTAAGTTGTGCTGTTAAGGAAGGCAAAGGATAAGGAAGCTGTGGTGGCGTGTGTACCTGTGTGTGCACGTGTTTGCAGCTCTAGATGGATTTATTTATAATTTCTTTCATGGCTCATGAGCGTGGAAGCAGGATGCGCTGTAACTAAACAATACTATAGCAGCCCGGAGATCAGATAGGCAGACTGACTGCATGGTTTGGATGTGGAAGGACTTGTAAATTTCCATATTAAAATTCTCTTACACTTGTCTTTAAATAAGAAAGCAGGTCGTGATGGCAAGAAATTTTGGTGACAAATTTCGGGGCTACGTCTTCTGAAATAACCATTGTCAGTTATTCATAAATCCAAACAAACTCGTAAATTGGATTCAATATGCCAATATTTTCAGTTATAGTTAGTATTTCTGAAACACCCAGATTGTTTTGTCTGCACATGTAACAAAGCTAGCTTGAGATGCTCAAGAAAGAGGTGGTCTTTCTTTAAATCTAAGAGTTAGCATGTTTACTTAGCATCCACACTCCTCTCAGCCTGTTAAGAAGAAAGTTTTTCCATCTTCCGGGCAAGTGCCCTGAGCCTGGGGCTGTCAGGCATTTCAAAACAGATCTGGGAAGAGATTCATCAGGCAAATGGAAGGAATAATTCTACAGCTGTGTTATAGTATGAATAATACCTTATAAAAATGAAATCTCTGTTTCAGTTCTGTGTCTCTGGACTGATGTCAGACCATTTGTCCTTCTGTTCCCCAAGTCATCTTGCATGTCCTTTTGAATAAGGGCAAAAGAACAGTGGGCCTGCTCCAGTTTTCTGATGTTGACTCAAGTCTGTCAGAAAATAAAAACAGCTGAAATCCTCTCAGGAACTCTTCTAGGAGTACTGTGTGGAATTCAAAAATATTTAACTCTAGTTAGCATATCGGTTTCTGACACAATCTGTAGTTACTGGTCCACTCTGAAGCAGTTCATTCTCCCTATTAAGACAGAGTAGCTCATCTTTCTTCCCAGATAGAAAATAGCAGTGCACAGAACAAGCCTTTTCATCCATCTGTACCATTAAACATTTTATTTTTGCTCTAGTCACCTCCAAATACACATACTTCCTTGATCATCTTAGTTTTCTTTATCAATTTCGCCTAGGTTATTAGTTTTAATTTATGTAGCTTGTTGCCCTTTCTCCTCTTGTAAGTGTAGTACTTTTCTAAATCGCAGTAAAGCAGCTTCGTGCAGAGGTATGGGAACTGCCTGATAACCCTGATGAGTACAATATCCTTCTAGGAGAGTGGGGCTCTCTTCCAGATGGGACCAACCGAGCATATGAGCTGCAAGTAACCTTCGGCTATCAGATACTGCCACAGCAGTTTCTGGACACACTGCTTAGCCATCTCTTGGACTAACCTCTGCCCAAGTCCCAGCATGTTGAGCAGACGGCCAACAGAAGGGCTTTGGCTGGCAAACCAATGTGATATTTGGACTGGAAACCTACCTAGAAGCTGAACC
>NW_010391278.1:0-13323 GCF_000710305.1 Buceros rhinoceros silvestris | reverse complement strand
TCCTGCTGACAGTCACTTGCAAGATGCTGCCTGACACCAATACTTGTCTGTTTCGTTTTGCAAAATTGGGCCTTCCTGAATTCCCTTCCTCAGTCTGTTGCCCCCTTCAATCCATATGCCCTTTCACGCCATGGCACCAACATATGTATAGGTCCTTCGTGCTATTCTGTTTTATACAATGGGTCAATGAAGAGCTTTGAATTTACTGGAAACAGTGCTCACATTTCAGCATGCCGTTTGCAGGAAGGGACAATTGGCACATTTAGGTCTTCACCCATGCTCAAACCAAAGGGAGGAAACGATCTGCGATCCATGCTTTCCTTGTAAGGTCTGGCTACTATTGATTCCTGCGTTGATGAAATACATCCTGGTGTCAGCCTTTTTATCCAAATCACTTTATTGTTCTCCGTTTTATGACAACAAAAGTAAAACCAAGGCAGGAAGTACCCACAATAATAACGGTATGACTGCGTATCGCACTAGACAAAAAAAAAAGTCTTTGTTACACATCCAGAACTATCTGTGATTTTGATGGTCTTCTAGAAACAGGCATCGATAGTATATGATAAAGCTAGAGATAGTGTTTCATTTGGTGGGATTAGTAAGTGATTTGAAAGTGGAAATACTTAGCATGGAAGAGAGGAGATATTAAATGAATGTTTTGTTATTGTACAGCTGGATTTATAAAATGGCTTTGTAGTTTATTGGTTTGCACCGTGTGGCCCATTTCTGGCACTTTCTTTAGATGTTCCAGGGAACTGTGTTCTCGATTATCCACGTGTATTAATGACAGCTTGTATTGTTTTGCGGGGAGCAGACTGAGGAGAGGACCAAAACCAGGGCTTGTGACAGCCTGCATTATATAGAAAGGAAGAGTCCCGAAACGGGTATTTGTTGGATATGAAATAAAAAGCCATCAAAATAAACCCGATACAGTAAGGTTCTACATATTCACAAGAGCGCAAAACACACTGTCTAGCCCTTTCAATCACAGAGTTGTATTACGGAATAATACATATTCTTCTGCCAGGAAAAAAATAAGCTCAAATCTACCATGTATTGAGCTGTTGTATTTTCAGGTTTTATGTTAGGATTTGCTTGCAAGTTTGGAATGTTATTATTCTCTTTTTATTACTTGAGAGAGTGTAGGGGGCGAGGTGTTTGCACTGAAAACTTCAGATGTCTAGTTGCTAGGCTACTGTTTGGTTGTTTTTTTTTTAGTCTTTTATCAAGGAAAATGGAAGGTAATACTGTTTGATTTTTATTATATAATGGATTTTGAATCAAAACACAGTAATGAAAACTAGTGAAGATTTCTTTAAATCCTGCTTTTTTATTGACTTGCTGAAGCTCTCTGAGTAGTTCAAACTCCGTACCCAAACATAAAACAATGCCTATGTTTTAGCCAAAAGACAACTGTTTGTTCCTATATATATTTGGCAGACTACATTTTGATATGAAAAATAATTTTATCTCTTCTGTTTGTACTTTCTAGGAACTTCTATAACTCAAATGTGTACTGTATATGTCCCAGACATGCATTTCAAGATTCATACAACCATTTTCTAAGTATTGATTGACTTCAGGGGGAGGAGCTTATAATTTCTTCACGTTTAACAGATATTTATAATGCAATAACTTCATCCATAAAGCAAATTGTTTAATGAATTTAAATGCATAAAATGAAGCGTTGAATTAAATGTTTTTATAATTGTCAAAATATATATAAGCAAGCATGACCATAATATAAAATCTGTTATATTTCAAGAATCATAAAATCATAGAATGGTTCGGGTTGGAAGAGACCTTAAAGATCAGCTAGTTCCAACCCTCCAGCCATGGACGGGGAGACCTTGCACTAGACCAGGTTGCTCAGAGCCCCATCCAACTTGGCCTTGAACACTTCCAGGGATGGGTCATCCACAACTTCTCTGGGCAACCTGTTCCATTGTCTCACTACCCCCACTGTAAAAAAATGTCTTCTTTATATCCGGTTTAAATCTACTCTCTTTAAGTTTAAAACTGTCAACCCTTGTCTTGTCACTACAGGACCTGGTAAGAAGTCTCTCCATCTTTCTTATAAGCTCCCTTTACATACTGAAAGGCTGATATAAGGTCTTCCTGGAGCTTTCTTGTCTCCAGACTAAACAACCCTAATTCTCTCAGCCTTTCTTCACAGGAGAGGTGCTCCAATGCACTGATCGTTTCTGAAATATAGCCTTCCTCTGGACTTGCTATTAATAAGGAAATTCTTCTTTCTTCCAAAAACCACATCACATTTTAATCTGCTTCATTCATCATTAAAATATCTTCTGTGCTTTACACATAACTAAATTTTTGAACTTTTTAGTATCATATTTCATTTGAGTTTGTGTAGGTGCTTTCTAATTGAGTTACGGTCCAATTACTTGAAAAACATCTCAAGAGCAGCCTCTGCACCAGAAAGAGGACGAGGAAAACACCTATTCATTAGGGATTTTAGTCACAGAATCATAGAATGCTTTGGGTTGGAAGGGACCTTCAAAGGTCATCTAGTCCAACTCCCCCTGCAGTGAGTAGGGAAATCTTCAACTGTCCAGAGCCCCATCCAACCTGACCTGGAATGTTTCCAGGGATGGAGCTTCTATCATGTCTCTGAGAAACCTTCTCCAGTGTTTCACCACCCTCACTGTAAAATATTTCTTCCCTATATCTAGTCTAAATCTCCCCTCTTTAAAACCATTACCCCTTGTCCTGTCTCAACAGATCTCGCTACCCCTATCTTTCTTACGAGCTTCATTTTATTACTGGAAGGCTGCAATAAGGTCTCCATAAGCCTTCACTTCTCCAGTCTGAATAACACAATGCTTTCAGCCTGCCCTCACAGCAGAGGTGATTGATTTTGTGGCCCTCCTCTATAGCCGCTCCAACAGGTTCATGTCTTTCTTGTGCTGAGGATGCCAGAGCTGGACACGATACTCCAGGTGAGGTCTCTCCAGAGTGAAGCAGAGCAGCAGGATCACCTCCCTTGACCTGCTGGCCACGCTTCTTTTGATGCAGCCCAGGATATGATTGGCTTTCTGGGCTGTGAGCACACATTGTTGGCTCATGTGCCACCAGTACCCCCAAGGCCTTCTCCACAGGGCTACCCTCAATCCCTTCATCCCCCAGCTTGTATTGATATCGAGGATTGCCCCAACAGAGGTGCAGGACTTTGCACTTGTTGAACCTTGGCCTTGTTGAACCTCATGAGATTCACATGGGCCCACTTCATCTTGTCCAGGTCCCTCTGGATGGCATCTTGTCCCTCGGTTGTATTGACTGCATCACTCAGCTGCGAACTTGCTGAGGGTGTCCTCAATCCCGCTATGTCATTGATGAAGATGTTAAACAGCACTATCTTGTAACATCAGAAAAATCTTCTAGTAAAAGCAGCAATGATAAAGTTGATCATTCTTCTTGCTCTAGGCCAAATCTTTGCACAAAAAGAGATATTGCTCCCAACCTGCTACACCACGTTAACGAACTCATCTCACACGCTGAATTCTTTTGAAAAATATATAAAGAGTTCCATTTAGCTCTGGCCGAATGAATTACTAAATGCATGGTTATGAATTCTGGTCATCTACTCACTTAGAAAGCCCAGGGTGCTTTGCTATATATCTTGGGTTTTAGCGAATAGTATTAACATTCCTAAATATGTTACTATTTTGGAAACAGTCCTCTGGAGTAACGAAGAGATGTAAAAATGCTATGATAAGCATACTTATCCAGCCAGCAGATTTATTTTATGTAAGCAGCCAAACCTTGCATCTTTAACAGCTTGTTTTAACAACTCAGTTAAGGGTGGATTTTCTAGTATTTGGATAGATGTCCAGGTACAGTCACATAAATCATGGATTTCATGCTTGTAAATCCTGCTTGAATGTGCTTCACAGAGAGGTTGAGATGGTCAGCTTCTGAATCTCTGAAGAACTTCGGGACAATAAAAACTCATGTGATGTTAAGGCAGAGTGTGAGTGGACCTAGTTCATGACTGTCTGCATCTGAGTGTGCACACCTGGGAGAGTACGAGTAACATTGGAGGTGCAGTCAGCAGAGAACCCCAGTGCTGTACTACCATTACCCCAAGATTATGTGTATAAACTGTGATGCTGGATGCAATTTCTTGTTAGAACATGGAAATAGAAAAGAAATTTGGTGTAACTGTATTTGTTTGACTCTCACAATATAAATGTACTACTCTGAACTACATCTGAAGTCCGGGATCCCATAGCACCCATAAGCCCAGAGATATTTTTTCTCACTGAGAGTTTTCCAATTGCTTTACAGACATCCTTGGTTCTTAAGTAGGGAAAAGAAGCCAAAACACAACTGAGAATATGACCCACTACCTTTTGTGTCAAAGTGATCCAAGACATGATCATGCTTTCTGATGTGAAAGCTTGTATGACGCTCTAAGAACTGGCAAAACTCATGAAACAGCACCCTAGTATGCCCTAAGGTTCAACTAATTTTGCCACCTTTTTGCACCATCTGTGCCACATTGCTTTATTGTGTTGCTGTGCTAACACCACCTATGTTTCACCATAGATAAAATTCAGAAGATGATAAAATTTTCAAAGTTTAGAAGATGATGGAATTTTCCTGCTTTTCTTCACAAGAAGTGATGAGCTTTAACCAGATAATGTTTGCAAGATATTTTGTGGCTCTGGGTAAAAAAAAAGGAACTCTTCGAAATTCAAACCAGTAACATATGTTGCTCCACTAAAACCTTCAGCTGAGTGCCTCAAGTTACGGCAGCAGCTTGTATTTATATGATTTATATGTGGACATTAAAACAAGGCATTATTTTGAGTATTGCTGGACATCATTAACTTAATAAAGCACTGCAAGTGCGTATGATCTTCACACTGACAGCCTCAGAGACTTTTGCTGAACCCCTATGATATGCCCGTAAGGTATGACACAGAGCTCACTGTCCAAGGAAAATTTGGGTCCTCCTAGTTCAGAGGCTCTCAAAGGACCAAAGGCATCCTTAGCCTTACAAATGGTTCTTGTAAGTGGAGTTCCAAGCACATATGATAGAAAAACCTCCAGGAGCGAGGAACAAAAGTTTTTACATCCTTTATGCTCTATTGACTCTTGTTCCCAACATTAATGGGTTCAACTAGAGTTGAGGAACTTGTTCAACAGTGAGGTCCCCACAAGTTTATGTTTCAACAAACATAAAATATGAACAAAGGAGACAAACAAAAAGAACAGAGAAAGGAAGGATATGGCTTCAAACAAATGAAGTCAATATAAGTCAAAATACAACTAAAGAAAGAGAGGAAGAGTAAATCCTTTAAATAAGCAATATTAGCCACATGAATATGGGGAAAAAAAAGAACAAATGGGAATTATTCATAGGAGCTCACACCCTCCTCTAGAAGTTGCAAACTCCTGAGTAGGCTGAGGCTCTGCAGCCCCTGCTTTTCTTAACTGTAACCCCAACACTGACCCTAACACTTGTCATGCCCTGACTGCACTAATAGGCATTAATGGCCCTGAGTAGCCTCACCTGGGACCTCAGGCCCACATGCCCTCTGACCACAGGTCCTGAGGCTCTATTTAAGCTCAGACCTGAGCACTCAAACCCTTCCTGAGCTATACTGGGTCCGTCTGTCTGGACTTGTATTGCTGGTAGTTTGTTGTGAGTCCTGTTTCTTGGATGGACCCTTCTGATTCATGCTCCAGCTGCTCTCTACAGAAGTGTCTGGATGCACCCTGGTTCCAGCACCTGTTCTGCCTGTGGTGTTCACATGCTGTGGGACTGTGCCCTAACCAGTGTGGGCATGGCGTTTGCTGGGATTGCCCTGGGTTCCTGGTTTGTTCCCCCTTGCAGAGCAGCCCTACCTATGCCACTCCCTGACAGCACGAAGCGGAAAAGGCCTGGCCTGCTGAGACAGAAAACATGAGGTATTGTAGTCCGAAATCTGTTTCTCTGGAGCTTCAAAACAGTGCTTTCAGGGTCTAGAATTTCAAGGAAGTGGGGTGTTTAGAAGAAATTATTTTTCTTACTGTCAGGACTTGCAGAAGATCCAGCTCCTGGAACGTGTCAAAGAACAACGAGCACCCATTGTGTGGTTCAGGATTTCAGCTTGAAAACAAGTTGTGTGTGTACCAGAGGCTTGTGATGAGGGAGGGGATATAACACCCTTTTATTTAATGAGAGATTTAGAAGCTTAACATGTTTAAATTAGAAAACTCATGAAAAATTAAATTTCCTTCAGAATGAAATCACCATTCTGTGTCTGACTTGACAGAGCACTCACTCAGCAGAGAAATGGCAAGGCTGGGAGAAGGGTCTGTGGGATCTCTGTGTTTGTCAGGTAGGCTGTTGGCCTGCAGAGTATGGATAGACTTATCAGCATCCTTCTGGAGTCAGCGAGTATGTGAGCTGGTGGGAATCACAAGGGAGGATTTGAAAATGGTTCAATCTGGCAGAATTTTATTCAAATGGAAACATCTTTGGAAACATTTAAATGTTAATGGATAGGCAAATTGAGAATAGAAAAAATGTTCAATGAAAAACAACCGTGTTGTTTTCCCCTCTGGTTGGCTCTACTGGTAATTCTTGCATACTGTATAGTACAGCTGGAATGATTCCATGTGGCTGCTTTTTGGCTTGGGATTTTTGGTTATTTTTAAATGTGTTTGCTCAGAACTGGTGATATTTTAATATTGTTTTCTGACTATAACTAACTTGCAGTCTTAATCACTCAAGAGTTAAAAACTAGAGTTAAGATTGTTGAGGCCATTATAGTTCAAATCCCGTGTACGTTTTGAGATAGTGTTTAATTACATGATCTCATCCTTTGTTTTCCCGTAGGACCCTGCCTCATTCAGTGTGCAGGATGAATGGTACTTGGAATGAATCAGCACAATACAGTGAAAGAGTCTGTTGTTTGCAAGACTCATCTCAGTCGTTGAGGAAGTTGGGATATGTGTTTTGAATGAGTTGGGATGTCAAGAAAAGAAAGGATAGTCTTGTAGCTGAGGAAACTGTGTGTTGTCCTGGAGAACGAGTTTCTGTCACTGTCTTTGCCAAAAAGATCCCGTGAGGTACTGCTTTGGGAAAGAAAAGGCAAAAAAATTTTCTCAGGTGTCCATTAACTGTGAACACCTGATTTTCCTAGAAATCTAAGGGCATGAGTCCACATTCTGTACTACCAATATCAAACAAAATGTTGAATCTGGTGAACACTGTTCTTTCATGCACTTTGGGGATAACGTAGTATGCAATCATAATTAGGAGCTGTTTTGCCAGGGAGTTGTATAAATGTGTCTTGTGCTTTCAATACTTCATTTTCCGCACTCTTACTATAGCGATTTGATGTATTAATAACAAAGTTATCTGTAGACACGTTCAACAGTTAACTGTTAGAAAACCAGGAAAATTGACCAACAGTAAGTTAGTCTTTGGTGTTTATGGATATAAAATAGTGCAAACTACCTAACATTTTAATTAAAGGTCTCCTAATTTATGATGATGGGTTGTATTTATCTTTGACACTCAGCTTTATATCCTACTACCATAGCTGAAAATTGTCTGTGAAGGACTTGTTTCCTTTTGAAATCTTTTGAAATAATCTAGTTTATTTTTAGTTGTAAGGGATCCTTGTAAAAATCAGGGCCCAAATGAAACTGGAGTATCAGCTTTCACACATCCAACTTGTGTCTAGTCTGTTCTCCAGTTGTGGTTGTCCTTTCAATTTCCATTTCAACGCCTATTTTTAGACATCAATTTAACCAATGGTACAGTGATGTGGTCAGAATTATTTTTTTCATATTCTAGAACAAAGCAGAAGTAAACTGTTTGGCCTCTGTTTCTGTGTAACTAGCTCTTACTTCAGAAGGGCCTAATCAGTGAAGATCCATCCTGTACTCGGAAGCTGGACTGCAAGTGGCAGTCTGCTCAGAGGAATTATTGCTATAATGTATTTTGTTTTCTCTCTAAACCATAGTATCTTAAGACCAAAAAACACCTTTTTTTTCTTATCTCTAACAATATCGTCAGAAGATATCACCTTCAATAACACAAACAGGTGTCTGTGCCATAACTCATAAGAGGATTCTCAACTTTTCAAGATATTGCTGGTTTCTAGTCCTCCTTTGCAGTATCTGAACTGAAAGTCACTGTGCAGTCAATTTTACTCTTACTTTTGAAGTGCTTGATCACTTAGTGAATACTCCCATTTTCTCTTCACCTTTTAAATGATGGAATGTAATGGCTACACATCAGTAGTCTAATATATTCCTTTGCAAGTGAGTGCTTATCCCAGCTATAAATATTCTGCATTTTAGCAGTTTGTTTAAAGGATTTGAACATTAAAATCTTTTTTTCATTTAGTTTGGAGTTTGGATTTGGTGGTTTTTACAGCAAACAGTAGAGGGAAAAGCAACAAAAAGGGAGATCACTCAGAGTTCTGATGGATTCAAATATATTTTTGAGAGTCATAAAAGGTTATCTTTCTTTTTAAGTAGTTATTCTTCATAGAAGCTAGGTAAAATCATAAACTCATATCAGATATTTTTACTTGGCTTTTTATACACAGCAATTAAGGATAATAGTCCAGGATAATAGAAACTGAGCTTTATGAGAATATTCCAGGGTTGAGGAGGGTCCGGATGTGGCTGTGATTGCGAGCATCGAAGTGTGTGTACTCAGCACAGATAGGAAGGGGAATATTGCTGCCACTGCAACACAAGTACCCTGAGCCACAGAGGGGTCAATCCAGCCCAGTAAGTGAGGCTTCCAGCCAGGGGTGCTCTCACAAAAGCATGGCCCGGCTCCATGCCACATTGTAAGATGTAGCTTAAATCAGACTCCTCCAAAGCAAGATTATTCGGTCTAGAGAGTACCGAATGACTTTGAGAAGGCCTGTTAAGTCATAGACCTTATTCTGTCAATCTTATGCCTTATAGCACAAGCAGCTTTGAACCTTCCAATAATCTTCTGAATCTTACGTTAGAATCAAATTACTGTCTGAAAAAAAAAAAATCTATAATTTAGGACTTGTTTACCTCATCTCCAGCTTCTCTTATTTAGTAAGTGTAATAGCTACAGTCATTTCAAATGGTCAGAGCCATCCGTTTCCTTAAATCATTCTTTCGATAGACTCTGAGAAGTGTTATTTTGATTTTTTTCCTATTTCCTGCATCAGCTATAGCAATCTGATTTAATTCAGGTGGAGGACACTATTTCTAAATCTGTCCTGACAACAGAACTGTGTTCAAATAAATGAATGCAAAAATAATACTTAACCTTTTTGGCCCAGTGTTACCCAGAGATGTATAAAAGCAGAGACTGTGACAGATCAGGTGACATCAGCTTTTCCTTAACACTAATATTAGTAGCAAGCCTGGGGAAATAAAGTCCTGTGCAATTCATTGCCTCCTTTTCGAATGATCAAATCTCTTTGTGTGAGAAGGGCTATAAATACTCCCTTTGTTTATTTTGCAGCCCAAGGGCAAATCTATGATAGAGACAAGATTCTGCAGCCACAGAGTTATAGAAAACTCAGTGTTCTACTGTGCCATTAATAGGAGCCTCTAAGTACTTTTGAAATGACCTAAAAATAAGTCATTGCAGCTCTTCTCTTTTATTGACGGATTTATTAGAGACATGGTGGGAGGGGCAAGGGAAGACAAAAAGGTATATGTTAATGAATGCTCAGAAGCAATGTCTTCTAAAGAGTGTGTGTTATACAAACATGCAGGTAAAACCTGCACTGAAGTAAATGCCCAGTGCAAAATCCATATCTAAATTTATGCAATAACTTTAAAATGCTGATTGTGAGCCAGCCAACTCTGAGAAGAGTCTGTAATCAAGGTGCTTGTTGTGCAGAAAGATAATACTGAATAGATTCTGAGGTTACTACTGCAATTCTGAGGTTACTCTGATCTGTTGCACTTCACTTACAAATTGTCCATCTAAAACTGCCTAATCAATGGGTATAAGTAGCACTTGATTTTATCAATAGATAATGGTATAGCACCAATGACAAACCTTGGTTCAAATCTGTAATGCAAATGAAAGATTGAGCTACTTGGACCACCCTGAGATGTGGACTCCAGCACACTCTTAGACCAAGCAAACAGGTCGTATGTTCTTTTTTGAACTCCCTTGGAAAATTAGATGGGATTTTTTCCTTCATTATTCCTCCCGGGTGGCTGGGTCAGAATCTCTCTCCTAATTTTAATGTCATTATTGAGCAGTTTGTAGCCATTTTTGCCTTGTGCTGATGCTATCTTTGCTACATAGTTAATGTTTTCCACTACTTTTATAGGAAGTTAACATATTCCTTTACATGATTATGAACTGCACTCAATACCCTCCTGGAAGAGAGGCTTTCCATTCCTTTGATCACAATAATGGTCAGGATTATATGCACCATTTCAAATAATGACAGTATATACTTGAGCTTGTAATAATGTCATCGGTGCTGCTCTTTTTTTACTGGAATATCTTCCCTCATAGTTGCTTGGATGGTACTTTCCTTTCATGGGTATAGAGGGTTGACAACCATTTTGTTTGACTATTATTCAATGCATATCTCTCTTTGATCACTGTTTATGCCTAGATCCCAGAAACAATTCTCATTGTTACCCTTTATTTATGACCTTGCACTCTGTACAATTGATCTTCATTCAATTACTATTACTTTGGCTCCCAAAGTCATTCACTTCAGGTTCCCTTCTACATAGATAACCCATCTCAATAATTTATTATCAACAGGTCTCAATGGCATACTTTTATTTTGTATGGTAAGTTCATGAAAGAAAGTATTAAATAATATTTGTCCTATGGCGGCTCTTTGAGGACTTTATGTAGAAAATTAGAAGAACTTCTGGTCCAATATTCCTTTACAATCTATGTAAAGAAGGTAGATTCACAGTTTACTTAGCATCACCGAACTGTTGTTCCTTGCAACTTCTGAGAAATATTTGCAAATATTACATGAACCTTGAGTTTACATCAATAAGGATGATCTTTATACAGAAAAAAACTGGAATGGGATAAAAAGGTTTTAAAACTGAAAACAGGTGCATAGGAAAACAAGGTAGAATTTTTCTGCTCAGTTACTTTATTTGCACCTATGCAACATAGTATTAAATCTTAGTCTGAAATGCATAGTAAAAGACAAACTGACAGGAGAAAAACTATCTGTCATTTGAAAAATGACAAGTCTGTGTTTCTTTCTTTGAGAAGGAAAAAAATACAGTTCTCTACAACAATATAAAGCAATGCTGACACCTACAGAGAATGTATGTAAATATCAACTCAGAATTTGCTTTTTTTGGTGAGAATTTCCAGAATTATTTGGTAAAAGAACAAATGATTTAAAGCAAGCTTTTATAATGGTTAAGAAAAATAAATCTTTATCCTCTGCTTAGGTCAATCCTTGGTAAATCAGATAAAACTTTAAACATAAACCATATGCTTTAAAAATTATATCATTTGCTTCTAGTAATGTACAGTTCCAGTTGCATAAAAATATTTTTTACAACTTGATTTTTACAGCTGTGGAGGACTCACTAGTCAAGACCCAAGCCATCAACACAATGTATATTGCTTCACAGGACTGGGTTTAGTGCCTCTCAGCTGTTCCCCTTCTCTCAGTCACTGTGACACAACAAGGTTATATTATTTTTTTAATTATTATTATTACTGCTGGGGTTTGCAGCTCCTCTGCTCAGCCAAATGGGCCTATAAAAACTTGTGTATATTAGAGATTGCCCGTATGTGGCGTAAAGTTAAAGGAAAAAATAGCCTAACATATCAAGCTGAGACATAGCTGTTTTATTGAGTATTTGTTTACCAACGTACTACTATGGGTTATGCAAGCTGTGATACCTCCCTGGTGCAGAAAGATGGACGCCTTCTTTCCTTCAAAGCATAAGATAGATGTTTTAAACACATCAGAAATGTGTAACTAACAAAGAATTCTCTGCACTAGTTATTTTCTCAGAGGTGATTCATAGGCTTGACAGTACCTTGCTTAAAATGGTGATTTAGCAAAGCGACCAAGGAGGCACTAAGCCATTTAAAAGCTGCTTTAGAAAAACAGGAGATGGCAATTGTGGGCTTGTCCAACTTACATGTTATCCACGTTCCCCATACGCAAACACCTGGGAGAATTTCAGCTCCCAAAGAAAATTGACAAAGTTCAAAGTAAGTGTCCAGATCTGAACTGCTGAAGATCTTTGAAATTTTTAGTTTTGGATTATGTATGGCTTGGACCAAACTCAGCTTATAAGCAAACTGAAACTCGGAAGACTGAATAGCTAGGAAGATTGCCTTTGGGTTTAAGGTGTTCTTAAACATAGAAGGCTACAAATCAGAAAGCAGTACTATCCATTATAGGCAAGTCATAACTATTTTGATGTAAAAGGCTGAATAAAATGTCCTCATTCTAGACCTCTATTGCTTCTTTGGAAATGAATACATCACAAGATACTAACATATACATTTATTTTCATTTATGTTGGACAACCACAATATTAAAGTTCTGGCATGTTTATTTTTAGCATTAGGTAGAATTATTTGTACGTTCATTAACAAATTTTAGAAATGAAAACAGCACACTTGCCCCTTTTATGCTATAACTGTGGCCCCAAAAGTCTGTGTACACTAGGTCGAAGTTCATAAAACAGTTTGATATATAATACTATGGGTATATGTACAAACATATAGTCTGATGCATGTATATGAGTATCAAGTTGATCTTAGTTGAAGGAATGGAACCAAGTTAAGAAATACCCTTTCCTCTTCAATAATTGTATGTTTATGTTTTCAGCTTTTAATTCATGAGTGTGTTTAGAAGAGAATCAATCATTGTTTTAAAATCCATTGTGCTGGTGGATCTGAGCACGATGACAACAGCAAAAAAGCTTAGCTTGAGATTTTGAATGATGTGAGATTAACTTCTCACCAATGTTTTCCTACACCAACAGACAAACAATTATTGTTTCCACACCGACTGCTGTTATTTGCAAAGGCTTAGGCCCACAATTAAGTAGAAAACTCACTAAAGTGTAAGCAGCAATTTTATTTTTTTTTCGGTCGTATGTAGGAGATGGATGCCGTCTCTCACCTCTCCCTCCCTTGCCATGAAAGTTTACACAAACTGCAGCATTTTGTGAGGTTGCAGTACAATCAGGGCATTGTTTCAAAGCCACAGAAGGCACCGCGTTACTATGTTTCCGCAGTAGCGTTTCGGTCAGTTAATGGGGGGAACGGAAATCCCCAGAGGTATGTTTTGCCCGTGACCTGGAAATGGTCCGCGCCTCGCAAGC
>NW_010391277.1:40455-46952 GCF_000710305.1 Buceros rhinoceros silvestris | reverse complement strand
CAGGTAGGCAGAGCCCTGAGCTGCACAGGAAGATAACAGCCCAGCAGGAACAGGGCCACAAGAAACTGTCACTTACTTGTAGACACGTTTAGGGACACTCCTTCTCCTTCCGTCTGACCGTCGTTCGCTACAGCAAACACTGTGAAACGGTGCATCGTCCCAGGGATTAACTCGGTAATTTCAGCTCTGGTGACATTGGACGTCAGGTTCCTAACAGAGGCCCCACTGACAACCTCTATCCTGTACGTGTAGGGGTTGGAAGCAGTGTCATTCACCGTCCATGTCAGGATGACAGAAGTCGCACCAACAGACTCCGCCTTGAGATCAAGCACTGGGAAAGGCAAGAAAAAAAAACCCCAACTTTAACTCTTTTTACCTGCAAGAATATTTGCTGACAAACACATTAAGGTTTCTTCTCCCTTCCCTACCCAAATAACAAATCATTCTAAAGCAGTAATCAGTCTGGTAAAATAATGAAGCCATCCTTCTATGTCGCAAGGCACCCTTGCTAGCTCTGCAATCTACTTGTTTCACTCCATCTCAAGGAGTAAAACTGTCTCTGTCTATGTTCAGCAGCAATTACTATCCTTCCTCACCCCTACTTCACGCAGGGTGCTGAGGAAGACTGGAACACACATCCTGCTGTTATTTTTTCCTAAGCTCGCTATCCCAAAGCGAAGAGACTTTCTGGCTGCAAGACTCACACACCTCTGCTCTAGACACACGATACAGCACTCTCTGTACTAGTACTTGAGCTGGACTCTGTTACGCATGTATTTAAAATCTGTACGTCACAGTATGTTTGAACTGTTGCAGCTTTAACCCAAAAGCCATAGCTAGGGAAGGGAACCCAAGTCCAACAGTGAGGAACTATTCCAATGCCACACTTCGATCAGGGTGTTAAACTGCTCTCCCAGTTGGCACTGCAGATGCCTTTCTTTGGCTCATTCTGTACCCTGGTCAAGCAGCTGGATCCCTGCCCCTGCAGTGCTCTTTGCACTCTGGACTGGAGTTTGGGCTTAAAATGCTAATGCAGTATGAAAGCACAAAATGCCCTGAAGAGTCACATCCCAGTCACATTCCAAACCACTTACATGCTACGTTGTTCTGACCACTTATTGCCCTCTCGGATAGTGACACGTCCCTGGTCAATCTTCCACCTTCATAGCTTTTGCTCCCACTTGTAGAGTTTACTGATAAATTATGATTACTGCTGGTTCCTGTTTCTGCAGTGTCATTTTTTGAGCTGCAATCCTCAGTGCCTGAAAGACAAAATACAAAGCAATAAGGAACTTTACAAAACTTTGATAGTTAAAGATATAAATGTGTGTTTTAATCTCTTTGCTCGTCAGGTTCTAAAGAGTTCTGGTAAAAAAAAGTACAGATACAATGTGCAGGAACTACAGACACTAAACTACCCTGACTTCTGAACACCTGTAAAGCAAGTTTACATTTTTGAATGCCATTTCTAAAAATTCTTCTCAGGAAGTTTTTTAAAAGAAACTTAGCTGATACTATTTGATCTTTCTTAAAAGAAATTAAGGTAATGGACTTACACAAAAAAACCCCCAAACAATTGAGCAACAAAATGATACTTACAGGCAAGTGTACATCTGACCTGGAAAACAAAAATAAATAATGGAAATTAAAACTTTAAAACTACTGGAAGCTCAAATAAAAACAAGGACTGGTTTACTTAACAACTGGGGTGGGGGCAGGGAAATCAGTTTAAAAAAATCCAGACTCTTCAACCTGCAAAATAAAATACACTTAAAACCCAGGAGATGCTAATAATAATGCCATAAGATCTTTCCTTTCATCCTATTGCTGTCGTGGCTTGGCTTCGCGAACGAAGATCTGGGAAGGGCTTTTCCCACGCTCACTGCAAGCGATGAGTGCACCCTTCGGGCCTGCGTGGTGGATTTTTTAGGTGAGGCGCAGCGTGTGCGGAACTGGCTCCACCCTTTACACCTGAGGTTCATCTGCCAGCGCCTAGCGAGCTTGGACGGTGACAGCGAAGTGTTGTAGGTTTGGTTAGAGTGTCCTTCTCTTAGATGATGGATGCCTTACAGGGCTAAATGAGCTCCATCTGCCCGGGTTTGGAGTCAGAGTTGTCCTTCTCCTACGATGCTCCTTCCCCATAGCAAGAGGGTGCCCGTGAAAGAGTCGCTGCTCTACCTCCGGACATCACAGACCCGGGCACGGGGCGGCCAGGGCCTGCCAAGAACGGGAGTCCTGGAGGTCTCCTATTGCTGTATAAACCTTCTAATTACATCTCACAAGAGAGGATTTTGTATTCTCTGAAACAAACTCTGTGTAGCCAGAGTTCAAAACACTTACGATACCTTCTGAAATCTAGTGTGTGTGGCTGTGCATACCATAAAGTACCAGCAGCTGCCATTTAACCGCAGCCCGAAACCACGCTGCTAGTAATACCAACAAGCACACCAGCATTTTGCTTTGAAAATGGTTTTCAGTCTTTTGACTTCATGCTTTTACTTCCGACAAGCCACTTCCCTTGCTGTTACTGCTCAAACTGGCCCGTAGATGATTTTGTTCATCTCTTGCCAGGTGGAGAGAGGGGGGAAAGCCCCTGGCTGAGGTCTGCGAGGCTGCAGAGGAGAACCGGGATTTCCTGGGCCTCTCGGAGCCCGCTGATGCCAACCCTCTGCAGCAGCCTCTTCTGTCACATAATACATGACTGCAGCAGTTGTATCGAGGGTTAAATACAACTATTCACCTTGCAAAGCTACGCCCGACAAGGCAAACCCCAGCCTGCAGCGATGGGTGTCCCGGGAACACGGAGGTGCCCAGTGTGGTGCTGGAGATCCTCAACGCTGTGTGCCAGCGAGGCTCGTGGCCTTGGGAGGTCTCTGCCCATGCGGGTCTGGCCACAGCCATCTGACCCAACGGCAAACTACGACCAAGCTGCTAGAAACCTGGTTGTGCTGTCACACGTGGGCTTTGTTAATGATGCTCAAACAACGAAAGGAAAGTCACCCTGTCAGGTGATGAGTGAACAGCTCCCCAGCGGTTCACCTGCTGCAGTTTATCACATGCTTTGGCAGGACGCCCTCACTACACCCCGCTGGCTTTCCAGAGCCCTATGTGCAAACCAAATCCAAAAGAAGCACCATCCCGTCGGCGGCAGGCAGGCTGCCTCTGGAACCCAACACCACACAAACCAAACGGCCCCATCCCCAAGCACCAGCCTGCCTGCCTCAGTCCTTCCGTGCTGTGATTTCACCACAAGCCACGACTGTCCTCTGGCCTTGTGTCATTGCTTAATGAGATGCTATTTATACAAAACATTTGTTTATTATTTCAGAGGACATTTCCACTGAACACCTGATTCTCCTTGTGTTTGCACATAATACTCCAGGAGCCCAAACATTTCCGCTTTTCTTTTCAATGACACAAATCCATATTATTCATGTACAGAGTCGGGTATTTTTTAAACCAAAATACTGGAACTTGGGGTAAGGATGGAACATCCCTCCGCAAGAAAATAAAGTACGGCAAAACTCTGAACATTTCAACTGTGTAAGAGGAGAGATGTGTTACAATCTCATCACTGTCATCAGCCATGGCAAGTGAGTCTTCTCACGCGTCACACTTAGAGCCTGATCAAAAGCTGTACGTTCCCGAGGGGTGGAATAATTCCTCTGCACTCGCACAATGTCTGTCTCACGCTCCTTATCTGTGCAGTTTATTATTGTCCAGGAGCTGACCGTATGTAATAGATGCAGGATTCAGCTCCATCCTCCTCATGTATACAGTGCATAACCTAATCGAGGAATTACTATTGTTAGTCTCACAGGTAATTTATCGAGGAAGAAATAAGATCTTCAAAGAAGATGAAGAAAAACATCTTCAAAAATACTAAGTGACTGAGAAGGCCAAGTTCCACTGATACTTGGTAAGACTAAGACTAAGATATTTTCAGCAGCAGGATTTAAATTACCCCTGCCATACATGTGTTGGGGGAGCTGCAGGACTTGCTCAGCAGCAGGGAAGGCAGTTCTGCTGACCACAGGACTTTAAATCAGCTTGGTTCTGTTGCCAAACTGCACCCTCCAGTGAAGTCAGGGTTCCTGCACCAGGGGAAAACCCTTGTCGACAGCAGCTCACCTGCCTGGGGTGCTCCAGTTTCCAAAACAAACACCGTGGTTTGGTTCATGTAAACACAAGGTCAGGAGGCTGGCTAAACAGTCAAAGTGAGCATACCGAAAAATCCTAAAACCTAAACCAAAAAAACCCCTTCACCACAAATCCTTTCTGAGAACTGCATTTGAGGCTGACACTTACTACTTCTTGTGTGCTCACCAGTGTGTGCCTTGTGACTCAGATGCAAAAGGCAAGGAAATTAATCACATCCCTCTGAAAGCTAACAATCTTTCACACGTGTACCTTCAGATCTTCTCCACCCCCCCATCCTCTCAGGTCTGGAGGAGCTCCACAGAAACACCACCAAGCTGTCACAGTGGTCTCCAAATTCTTCCTCAATACCCTTTAGCAAAAGCAACAGCTTAATTAAGATCCCCAGTAACCCTGGTCTTGCTTCCTTTAGTCTTCCTGCTATGTCCACCTACCATTAGTTGTCTCACATCTATAACCATGGCTTTAGGGCAAGCCACCACATGATGGTTTTAAGACTCCAGGCTTCTCTTTGCTGACATTATCAGTCACCAGCCGACAAACATTAACCAGCAAAGACGCAGACCACTCTGTCCCCTCTCGTATTTCGTACTCGGCATAGGTTTATTCAGAAAGCATTCTCACAGAGGGTTTTATTCAAGGTCACACAAAGTCCATGAAAATTAAACCCTAGAATGCCACTGGGAAGCTCCACAATAACATAAGTGGGATTGCCCAGGCCTTGCATCCACATGATACTGCTTTCCAATACTTGCTGATCTTCTAGGATTTGTGGGGCACTGACTGCTGTTCCAGCTGGGGACACCTTCCCACCTCACTGGGAGACTGAAGTCTAAACCAGCAGGGAGCAACACCTGCCTGCAGGAGACAGAGACAGGATGGGGTTTGGAAAGATGTCACGTTTCTGTCTCTCACAACCCACCTCAGGGCTGTTTCACCTCATTCATTTCCACATTATGTCTAAATTAATTAAGTTTGTAGGCTTACGGCACCAGGCAAGAAAAATTAGATCACCTGAATTGGGGCATAAAACCATATATATAGCCTATACCTGTACAAACCTAGTTCAAGTAAATTGCCTTAATTTGGCAAGCTTGAGGATTAGGAGTGAAAAAATGACATGCTGGAAAATGATCTAAAATATAAAATTGTGTAATATTTTCTAATTTTTTCCTAAAAGTCTTCAATTGCAAAACATTTATCTGCATTTAGGCAGACAACTTCTAAGCACAAATCGTTATACTGTTATACTGTTGTAAAATGTACAGAAATTCATACACAATTAAAGATATGCTGAGCCAAGAAAAGCAAGTGTTTTCCCCTGTGCTTATTGTATGAAAAGAAAAAAAGACAGTGGAAATTAAACCCTTAAATGTGCTTAACCCTAAACGAGCAGCTCCACTAATGAGACTGCATGGGACCAGATGGAGATCCAGAACCCAGACGACAGAAACATGAGCTGATGTTTGTAATTAACGGGGCAGGGCTGGACCCTCTGAGGACACCACACTGCATTAGGAAGCTATGCAAAACCCTAACGCAGTCGACAGCCGTTCACAACTGTGCGCAGAGTACTTGGAGCTATTGTGCAGTTAGGTGAAAGAGGAAAGACCATTCCCTACTCACATGTATTTATATTTTACTCTGACATTTCTAAATTCTGTCTTCCCTGAAGCAAGCTTTACTCCAAAGAGGGACCAAATATAATTTTTTCCACTGGCTTTTATGAAAACAGATGAGGAGATTCTGGTTTGTGTAGCACCTCCCATGAACTAAAAGCGCTGTGAAAGACAAAGCCTTGTAGGAAAGCCAAGAGGAGACACACAATGAGAATTCATGGGGAAACATACTGGAGAAAGTTCTTTCTTCCTCTCCTGATTTTTCTCCCAATTTTACCTGTATCTGCTTCTCAGATGGCCAGCCTAGGAGTGAGGGGTTTTCTGGCAACATACCCAAAATAAAGAAAAAAAAATAGAATAGATCTCATCTGAATTGTACCTCTTAGATGTGTTTTCCCTTCCTCAGTCCTACCTTCAAGAAAAGATTTCTCAGGTAAGGCTTCCTGTGGTTTGGTACAAGCTATTCACCTGCCTGTGCAGATAGAAAACTAACAAGCAAAAAAACTACCTAAAACCAAGCAGCACAGATTTTGTAGGAAACAGGCTGACGATAGGCCCAGACACCAGTCATGACTGCATCGCAACTGATGGCTCCCTCAGCACCGACCCTAGGAAGCAGCATTAGACTTCTTTCCAGTAGCTTCCAGGTCAAAAATCAGTTTAGAACTTTTCCATGGAATCCAGCAGCTTTTCTGTTTTACCCAAACCTGCAAGTCCTGA
>NW_010391277.1:35168-40112 GCF_000710305.1 Buceros rhinoceros silvestris | reverse complement strand
CCTGCTGAAGGAGTTTACAAAGAGAACAATGTGCTTATGTGAAAATGGCAATGAGTAATATTTAAACCAACTACTCGGTAAAACCCCAATTGTTATCCTACTCGAGCTGCACATCATACCAACATCGGTGGAGCTGCAGCTGGGCGTGTAACGAGCCATGGCCGATGGAAAAACCTTTTCTTCTAACAAAAATTTTCAGTTAACATTGCCAGCCATTTTCTTTCAAAACCAAGAGAAAATCAACCTTTATTTTGTGTGAACAAGGCACATTCTTGCATGTAGCCTAACAGCACTATTTTTTCACTCTGAGTCATTACTCGGGCACACCCTGGAAGAAGGAGGATGTAAAAGAAGAAAAAAGTCTCCTGTGGCAATGACACAATGCTAACTGTCCCCCGAGCAGCAGGGCTGGCCACCCGGGCAGCATCGAAAAGGTACAGCAGAGCCAGCAGCCGCCTGGCCTTCACAGCAGGGTCATGGAACTGAGGGGCACTTCCTGAGAGGGCCCTGCTTCAGATCTGTCCAGCCGAGGCAATCAAGACTCAGGTTCCTGTCTCATGACAAACAGATTTCATTTTCCTAAGCCAGACACTTGAGACTCTAAACAGTCTTCACTCAGGAAAGCGTTAAAAGATGCTTTACGTCAGGCTGGATTTGGTCTGCGAGTTTTCCAAGTAAAGCTGGCTGTGAAGGGATCTTAAAACTTAGACAAAAGCTCAAATACAACATCAAGAAAGTTAATTTATATTGAAAATACAGACCAAATTTTTGATCTAGGACAGCCTGTCTGGGGGCAGGAGAACCACAGCCTGCGAAAGCCTGCAGCTTGATCACACTGTCTCCCTCGACTGGAAATGCTTTTCTCGTGGCAGTCTGACGTTGGTACATGAAGGGCTTGTTGTTTCCTGCCTTACTTCTGTATTTTTCTTCGGACGGTTTATGTTTTTGCCCTTACCAAGGTTCTTAAAACTTCCTAATTTAAAAAGCAATGAGGTACGCAGCTCGGAAAAACCAGCCTGTGACCACTGCCCGACATGGAGACCTCGAGCTAACCTTCCTCTCCTCCTTCACGCTCTGTTACTGTTTATTACCGTTTATTTATGCTCCTTCAGCACATCTAGTTCTAACTCCATGTGCAATGCCTCATTAGAATCCCAATCAACCATCTGTAGGGCACTGCCTTTGCCCCGTAGCTGGGCACATCCACCCACGGGGAGGGAGGAAAGCAATGCTTCCTCCTCAGCCACAAAGAGCAGCTCTGCTTGGCAATGTGCTCCAGAGACCACTAGAGGCCTCAAGAAAACCATCAAACTCCGCCCGAGAGCCTGACAGCAGCGAAAGAGGCTTGAATTCCCCTCAGCTGACATATTCTGGAAAGCACAAGGCTAAGGATGACCAGGACAGCGTGTGAAGTGTGCGGGAGATGTACACGCTGGCTCGGACGCACATCATGGGAGCTCATGACACCGTGCCCAGCTAGGCAAGGCAGGCTCAGGGCATCTTCAAGCATCACAAACCTGTCCTGAGGGAAGTCATTTTACACAACAAATTACTGGCTGGACCTAAGAATTTCTTCCCGGCGGTGATTTACTACATCTCACATCTGAAGGTGCACTACTTTGTATTGAATCTACATTTCAGATGGGCCCTAAAAGCAAAGTGGCATTTGATCAGCATCTTCAAAACAAATGCAAATTGCTCACAGCAAAAAATGTGGTGCTAAACCTTTTCCAACTCTAAAGTAAGTCAGAGATCTGGCTGATCTACAAGGAGCAGATTATCCCAAACACAAACAATTCAATTAAACGATGGTTTCCCATATGCTGTTTTCACATGCAGCAGTACGGGGCTGCGGGGAAACCCTTGCGGTTTGCCTGCAACTGTCAGCCCGTTTAATCCCTTAATCAATTTAAACTGTAGCAAAGACAAATAGACTGCAAGCGTTCAAAACATGTAGTAGTCCTCCTGGGAGAGAACAAAAGACCTCATTGTATAGCTCCAGTAAGTTCATCCAGGGCCCTGGTAGAGCCTCTCTTTTCCTCCTCTTTGAACAGAAGCTGAATAGAAACAGGACAGAGAACTGGCTGCACCATCACCCCATCGCCAGACTCGCCTCTATGAATACACTGAGGCTGCATGAGAAGATACTCGCTGACAACAACATGGGCTCTCTCTCACCAGTCAGGAGACGGATCTCTAAAAGGTCAATTTCATGGCCATCTGCGAGGACCAGCTATGGTGGAAAAAGGCTGGAGGATGCAGGGTCAGAACCAGAGATCAAACCGACAGTATGGCCTGACCAGCGACAAACTTTATTCTGGAAAAATAAAACCATGGCTTCTTCTTTGTACACAGAGGAGGTCCTGCTGCTCTGTATGTTTGGCTTAGCTCTGAGACAGATCAAATCGCTGGTAGCTCATTTCAAACTCCTCTATTTAAGAGGAAGATATGCTTACATTATTTATTATGAGACTCAAAACACATTCATTTCAAATAAACTGCATATCACATCACTGCGCAGTGTTTGCTTAGCCTTGTACGACACTTGAAAAAAGAAACTGAGGAAGCTTTTAAAATGAGGAGTCAATCTTTACAACATTGCCGTCACTGTCTGTTTAGAGCAGCGACACCACTGATGTGGCTTCCCACAGCCTTCACTGCTTCAATACAAGTACATATTTTCTGCTGCCTATATCACCAGAATACAGAAGCACGTCTCGTTCCATTGCACGGTCTTAACAGACAAATCCAAAGTTTTCGTAAAAGATTACTGAAAATAACCTTTAAAAAATGCAATTAAGACAAACATTCCTCAAATTTACTCTATTTCATCCAAAATGATTACACTAAATGAATATCTGCTACCAGCAAGTTTAACGATACAGACAAAAATTTCAATCAGAAATCTACCTTCCACTTGATAATGGTTCTTGCAAATTTTAACAAGAAAATGTCTATGAAATTTGTTTCTGAAGGCACATATATATATTTTATACAGGCAGCCTACTTTTTAACAGATTACCTTGGCAAAATATGTTAAGAGCACTTCGAAGACTTACTAGAAATAGTGGTGCACTATTAGGAGTAACTTTGTCACACAGGCCTCCACAGTATTTGACAGCGTTACCCTAACGGAGACCCAAAAAGGGGCAGCAAAAAGCGCAGTACCACCCTCCAAGCACTTTGGTGGGTCTCACTTTGGCAGAGTCTGTAGTAGCAACTATTGCCTCAAGCGTGGCCAAAAAAAAAAAAAAAGCGAGACATTGGAGAACTAATACTAGTCAGGGACCAACACTGAAGAAGAGATGGGGGGCGCGGGGAGGGCTGCATCAGTATCTCTCCTTTTCCTGTCTATATCATTAACCCATTTAATAGAAAAAAAAATTTTAAAGCACACTTGGGACAGTTACAAATTCAAGTCTAGGGATATCCCCAGATATCCTCAACATATGGTAGTCAAGACTCTCTTAATACTTCTATACAAAATGACAGGATCAAAAAAGAGTAGCAGGTACAAGAATCAATCACAACTCTTCGTCCTCCTGCTTAATTTTTGTTGCATCTTCCACAAAACCTGAACAGTTCTTTCTATTAATTATTGACTCAAACTGAAAGTCTCAGGAGCAGATTTGATTTTACTGCATCCAGATTATACAGTCGAGGGCTTTGAAACATCAGATGATTCTCTTTTGCTCCAATGTCCTCAACAAACTGTGAACATGGAAATTGAAAAATACCACTACTACTACTCCAGCAGCTTTCCAACCTGGAGTTCAACTGCAGAAGCAGCTTCTCTGCGCCACCACAAAATGCCTTGGAAGCCTAGAAGGACTAGAACTTTGTGATTTATACCCATATATATGGAGATAGAGATATATGTATATATGGATTTCACATGCTGAAGGTGAAACAATGACTACAATAAAATCAGCAAAGCATTTGCACCAAGAGAATAACAACCGGTAGTAAAACATTTCCATATCAGAGACATTTATTTCTGGCCTGACATTTAGTGTTTAATTTTTCATACTTTGCAATAGCTGAAGTATGACATCTCTATCATTTTCAGGGAGGAAACAAGGACATACCCAAAACCAACTAGAGCACAGTCACTGCTATTATTAATTTGCTAGCAAAAAAAAGTAAAATACAGGTAAGACTAATGCTCAGGTGTTGCATTAGACATACCTATGCCACAAATGGCATTTTGATTGATCTGTTAAAATGTACTTCTGAACGTTCCCATCTGCATGTAAGGCTGTCAAGCACCAAAGCTTTGAATAGGAAACCCATGTAAATATGTCTGCATGTTTGGAGCAGGAGCTATGGAGAAGGGTAGAGGGGAAAACCTTCTGTTCACCATGATGCATTTCATCATGCACACATGGGGCACAGCTTCATCTTTCCACTCCAAGATGCATTAAACCAGCACTAAGACAAAGGTGAACCTAAGTCCTCCATCATGTGTTATGTGCATGTCATGGAACGCTAACCCATTGACTGTATTTGCTCAAGTAACAGCCACGTTTCCCCCAGAATAGGGGGATAACGTACATATTTATAACCATCTATGAACTTGCCAACAGTAAAGCCTGTAAAGCAGCAATACAGAACAGGAGTTATGCAGGCCTTAAGCGCCCTGCGCCACACTGCTGGGTGCGAGCTTCGTAGGTCTTTAAAGCTTAGCAGTTAAAAAAATACATGAGAAGCCAGGTGCCGAGTCAGAAGTCAAATCCTTGTATCGGATGACATAAATAACTGACCTTTGCCTCCTGCTGCGTGGCTGTTCACCTCCATGAAATGTGCAGGTAGGAGAGAGATAAGAGTGAGGAGGAAGTTAATTGCATTCCAGCTGCTAAAACCTCATTATCTTTTACTTGATGTGGTTGTGCAGACTTCCACACTGCCTTCCCTGAACTGCTCCCTTAGCGGCTTCATGTCCTT
>NW_010391277.1:17274-35077 GCF_000710305.1 Buceros rhinoceros silvestris | reverse complement strand
ACCTTCTAGTAAGGGTTAAAGCAAGAGTGCTTCACAAGCTGGATTCCTTTGCTCCTCTCCTCTCTCTTACAGAGACAATCAAAAGGTCACGGTTATATAAACCTGACAGAAACGCGACTACCTGACAAACAGGTTTGAATAAAGAATGTAAAACTTTTCAAGTATGATTACACACCAGAACAAAGCAGTGCATCCTTCACAGGCCAGGGCAGCCTCTCATCATCCCTGGGAGACACTGCTTTATCACTGCTTTAGCAACTGCGCTACAGCAGTTCAGCTGTGCAAAACAAGCTAACAAGGAAAAGCACCATCGGACCAATTTGCCGTATCGGCAAGAGGTGCCAGCAGGGGCTGATCCACACCCAGCAGGGTCCGACCCCTTGCCTGCATGGCAGAACCCCCACCCCATGTTTCAGCATCTTGCAGACACTAACAGGGAAGAGCTTTATCAAGATGAAGGACTCTAAGAAGACACATAAAAACGAGAGCGAAGGCATCCCAAGCCAAGTCGAACTAAGGACCACTGTTCACTGCACCCAGGCTGCCTGCTGTAAAGCTCAAAGACTTTTCAAGTGACTGAGAAAGGCGCTAACTTGAATACACTAGTGCAGACAAGGCGCTGGTTTAGGAGGTGCCTGATCCATCACCTGACTCGAGCTATGAAAACAAAAATGAACCCACAGACTTTTTTTCTGTCAAGGGAATATCATGTATTGGGACACAAGTCTCCAGATGCTGAAAGGCATGAAGGCAGATGTTTCGACAATGCCTAAGGGCTGAACATCTTTACAAAGACATTTTCTTCTTTTCTAGTGATATATCCTGTCTGCATGACTCAGAACCTTTTAAAATCCACTGTTACAACACTTTCTCCTCTGGACCATCGAGTGGTTTCATGCCTGTGCTGCTTCTAACAGCAACTGCACGTTGTGAAGGCTGTGTTCACAGCTCACCTTAAACCCAGACTTCAAGATTTAGAGCCCAGCCCTCGCCCTGTCTCTCAAAGACACTTACCAAAGCACATTCCTTACAAGTAAGCCAAACAAACTGAAAAGCATTTGGATAAACTAAGGGGGTTGCTTCCTGCTTTAAAACAGAGACCAGCAAGTGCGTGCCCCTGCACTGCTGCTACCCAGGGGTTCAGACGCAGGCTGCCAAAAAGATGAGCTCTGATCATAAGCGACATCGTTCCATGTATGAGGCAAGAATAGCATCACCCATTTCTCAGAATCACGGCTTAAAGAAAACAAAATCACACTACCCAAAAACTCAACTATCACAAAATGTCTTATCAGGGGATAGCTCTAAAATCGTGGATATGTTTACAGAAAACATTTCAAGATTAAAGCACCCCACGAGAAGCAATAGGTAGGGTTTGTAGGTGCCAAAAGCACCCAAAGTTTTTGCACTGCCTGTACTTCAACCAACTGTGTTTCATTATGGACTGGTGAACATGAAGTTACCCACTTTCATTCCAACACTACTACTCTGGAGACAAGAACCCAACATCTGCAGAGACAATCCAAGCACAGCAGGAACCAAACACAACAGAGTTACCTTTTAACTGACAGAAGGAGATGGCATGGTCAGCCATTGAGCCCAGGGATAATCCTGCACTGAAAGTCACAGTGCTACAATAAAAGGCAGTAATTAAATGAGGAAGTCTCTGCTAACATCTCCCATGGTTTTTGATCCAACCTAGCCAATTTTTCAAAAGCTGATGTTAGATGATACGACTTACCAGAATCTGACCTTCGTACCTAAATGAAGGAAGATGAATCGCACTTGTGGTTTTGTCAACTCTCTCTCAAAGCATTTATACTGCAGGTTTACTGAAACTGTCTCATCTGAATAATGTCCTTTGTACCCTACGTTCAAATTACCCACACCAGAGACTGTACAGTGAAACGAAGAAGGGTTTAGCATTTAATCCTTCCCACTCTTTATCCCGATTTAACCAGAAATTCATCCCAAAAGATACTGCCAGTTTTCTTAATATCCCTCTTATCCCTTTTCAACACAGGCTGTATGAAGCTCGCCCTGCCCCCGGATATTAGAAAAGTTTGAAGCTCTTGCTTCGTTCTGTCACATACCTCTCTCATACCATATGAACACTTCATGTATCTTTCGAGACTTAGTACATACAATATGCAGCCCATGAGGTTTCTTTCACTAATTTCATCTGTACAAATTTTACTGCAGTTCCACCAAGACGACCCATTAGAGTGTATTTATAGTGACTGTCAGAAAAGCTGGGTGTAAATGGTGGCTCAGTCACCCCAGAAACACAGTGCCTGCACAGCTACGCAACCCAGAATAGACCAAAACACCATCTTCCAAGTGCACTGATCTTCTGCAGGAGCAACCTTTCCAATAAAGCATCAGAGATTCCTCCGTTATTTCAAACACTGAACAGACTCCCAAGAGCCAGAACAGCTTTGAATAAGGATGAGTTTAAAATGACTAATCGTTTCCTCTGTTATTATAGAGTTTATGTTGCCTTTTAGGTGTCTTGTGTGTGTCACCATGTGAGCTAGTTCCTTCTACTGCAGTACCACAGCTTTTTGTGCAAAGCTCTCTTCTTAAAGCTATAGGCTTATAAAAAACCCACAAAACCAAAAAATAAAAGCCCTCATTTATCCCTGAGGGAGTCAAGTTTGCTTATCGGCTGAACTAGATCCACACCACCGCATCCACACCAGCAGCCCAAAGACCACATGACAATAAAGACACAGGCCTAGCAGACTTTAATATTGCTGTTTCTGGATAGAACTTCTTTTTCCCCCTTGCTGAATCATTTATTCATTAAAAAACACAGTTTCAGGGAAGACTAAACTATTCATGAATTTGGGCTGAACTTACAGAAGGGTTCACTCGAGGACAACCCCCTCCAACTTGCACTGAAACCAGCGCAAGACATCGAAATGAACTATTTCGATCACGACAAAAACGTTCAGACGCTGGGCGCGGGGAATAAAAGCCAAGGCAACAAAGGGCCACATTCAGCCGCAGTGGGGTGAAAGGAGTTCCAACAGCCCAATGGTTACAGCACTCAGCTGGCACGCCGCAGATTCAGGTTGAAATCTCGCTGCCTGGTGGACAGACTAATCCTTCTTTATGCAGGTTCACGTTTCACACGGGCACACCGAGCTGGTGGCAGGGCCACTCACTCGCTGGTCCAGGGACAATGGGAAAGTGCCGAGTGAGGCCACAGCTCCTCTCCAAAAGCCATCAAGGTGGCTTAGACCTGTCCTCCACCGTGAGTGCCCAGTTGCCCAACCTCACTGCTCAGCTCGAAACACAATTCTGCTGCATGGGAGACCTGAGGTCAAGCCCCAAAGAAGAAAAAAGGCTTCAACAAAGGACACATAGGAATGCACCACTGGCAGAAAAACATGGGCCGCCCTCCTCTCCCACTGCCTTCCCCCAGCTCCTTTCCCTGTGGCTCTTGGGGTTAACAACACAAACCACACAGGCAAAAAGCTCAAGCTAAACCACTCAAAAGTGAAGTCATGCCAAACTTGAAACTAGCCAAACCAGGGTCTTCTGTGTTTCTGTAAGACTTCCCCTTACCCCCATCTCCTCCCTCCCCCAATGTTTTCTGGAATTGCCACAATTTTCTCCCCTTCGAAAATTTTTTTGGGGGGAAAAAAAAATTGTTTTCCCACATCTTAGCAGAGGGCGAGTCCAGGACACATTCACATTTTATTAGCACCCAGAGGCCAACAGCCCTGGGAGCAGAAAATACTGTAAAAACAGTAATAAATGTTAAAAAGAAGCACTGGGGCAAGGCATCTGTTTGCACGCCGGGGTGGGGAGGCAGCAGAGTACAAACGGCAGGCAGAAATTGTTCTTTTTCCTTTCTGTTTAGCTTTCTGCGTAATCCCACTAAATAGCAGTCATTTGGAGAACAGCATTACGTTCCTCTGCCAGAGGCCACTCGGTACATTCCCCTCATTCAAAAGCAGTTGGAGCACAATGGTAAGAATGTTATTCACTATTTCCTATTACTCAGGGTGGGACTAAATGCTACTTAACAAGCCTGTGTATCAGGCAGAGACATCTATAACATGTTCACTGAAATTCATATCCTGGGGAGGGAGGGCTCTGAACCATTAATGCCAGTTTTGTTTATAGACAAAAATTATCAGTTAGACCCAAAAGTCAGCTAATTAATCAAAATTATGGGCAGGACAATGCTCTGAATGACAGCAGCGAGATCAGGAGGCGATGCTCTGACTAACAGCAGCAAAGACAAGTCGATGTAAAATCTGCAAAGCAAGATTCTCCAACCCAGGGTACTTTAAGAATCTGTGTTCTAATACACACTCGAATTACAGCATTTCCACTCCTCAGAATCAGGCCCAAACAGTTCCCTTGATTATGTTAGCTTCACTGCAGAAAAAAAAAACCCTGTGTTGCAGGTGTAGTTTCTCACCTAGAAGTGGCCTTCCATACCCAAAACTACTCTTTCAGTACCCACACAGCTTTCACGAGGCATTATACCCAGTCACGTACCAGCAGGGATGCTGTCAGTGATCACTCAACAGATGGGATGTTAACACCTCTATGGCTTCAGACGCAAAAGTGCCATCACCTGAAAACTCTGCTCCATTTACCCAAGCTTGCCCATCTCCTGCATCCTCATGACTGATCTGCAAACTTACACCCCCGATGACAACAAAAAGTAAAGACATAAATACAAAAAAGGGGCTGGCCACTAAAGCTGTGCTGAGGTCTGCATTTCTCCCATACCACAGCTTCTGTGAACTGCTTTTCCCACCCACCACTCTGACACCTGGCCAAGCTGGCAGGACCCCCAGCCCCATGCCCCAGTCCCAAGTGGGTCCATCAGCGCCGCTTTGCACAAGAGACCAGGCAGAAGCAGAGGAAAGCCCCCACCCTGCGGCACAGCCTTTTCAATCGCCAGTCAGCGTCAAGACTTCTAAAAACAAGATCGAGACAATGAAAGATCTCAGTGATATGACGGGAGCCAAAATTGCCTGATTTTTTGTGTGTGTGTGTGCACGCATATGAATCAAAAGTTCCTGCCTGATAATGTCTTCCAGCCCACGACTCCCAGCCAGTGGCACATGCCAGGCTGGGGTGGAGAGCTGCAGTCACAGCTCTAACTGGAAGGACACTCAGTGCTTGTCAGGATCACAATCTTAGTTCCCAATTTCCGCTCCAGTAACAGCTACTGCAGAAAGAGGTGGAGGAGAAAAAAATTGAGATATGTATGTATATATTTTTTTATATATATGTTTATTATACCATACAAACTTTTCTTATACATAAATAATCAGTATTTAAGAGATCTTTTCTACTATCGATTCTGGATTAATTTGCTGCCTGAGCAGCAAACCTCTGTTTTTTGCAGGCACCAAGATCTCTCATTCCTCCATACACAAAAGAGTTGCTTTAAAATAATACGGAAGGAAAATTTCAATTTTCAGCATTTTTTCCCACAGTTCCCCCCTCCTCCCCACTAGCAAGAGCAAAGCTCTAAATATATAAATAGTCTGGCAAGTGTGCAGTACAAACCACACCCCATCTCAGGGCCACTGTCTTAAAGGAAACTATTAATACTAAAAAAAACAGGGATGTGGAGAACACAGTAAGGCTGGCACTTGACCTATTTCTGTACCTACATCTGGACACCGGGTACCTCTGATGAAAATACTGCACCAGGTGGCTTCCCCCCCCCCTCTCAGTTTATATTTCACAGACAGACTTTTCAGCAGCTCCCCCAGCCCTGCTGTTACTTGGTTCCTCCTGAAGCCAAGACAGCCTTTGCCAGCAGTGCCTAACTGGCACTCACCCTGGGGCTCGGGGCAGGGAGGTTCCCCCCAACACACACGGGGTTCAAGGGTGTTAGGGCAGGAACATGCACAGGGAACATCTTTTTGCACAGCTGAGGTCCGGTCCCTCTGCAGAGGGGTTTGCTCCAACACAGCAAGGCTGCCCAAGCCTCCAGCTCGCTCAAGGCTTCCAGCGCAAGTGTGCCAGCAGGAGCCGCAGTCTCTCCTCGTGCAAGGAGACACTTAACACCCAGAAGGTACCACACTTCCGAATAAAAAAGCAAGCAAATTTTCAGGCAATGCACACACTATTTGGGTGGAGCTCGTTGTTATTATAGTTATAGGAAGCTGCTGGGAAGTAAGATCTCGGGAAGCTGAGAGAGGAACCAGAGCTTTGTAGGACTAGAAAGAATCAGAAGAGTTGCAGTAAGATTACTAAAAAAGAAAAGAAAAAGAATCCTTTAAGGGCAGGATTAAACCTCGCACTTCAGACATAAAGACAATGCCTATGTTCAGGGGAGATGGGGAACTAATACACAATTCCACTCCACAGCTGAATTTTAAGTTCCTCCCTTCTGACAGAGCTGGATGTATCTATCTTTCACTGTCCCCTCTTGCTGCACAGCTGACGCGGTGCATGATGCCTCCATGCCCCCCACGAACGCAGGCAGCATTTCACTGGGCACTGCGTGAACAACAGGAAAACAGAACGGGACTCCCCAAGAAGTCAAGACTTTGTGAGCTCTGCCGAAGCTGGAAACTACAGCCTCGGCCTGTGCTGTTCTGCGGCTGCCAAAGCCCTTTGAAGTAAGTTCTTTGAAGCTGGCCAGCAGCGGCTCTGAACTGGAGAGCGAGGAGCAGGGTGGCTGGGGGCCGGCTGAGGAGCTTCGATTCCCACCCAGCCAAGTTCCAGTCAAGCACGGACTGAGCAGATAAATGTGCATCTTGTTAAAAGTCACCATTCCTTTTACAGGTAACAGGAGACTTAAATCCTAACTGACATTCACAAGATGACCAGTGGGCCAAGAGCAAGTTTCAACAAGCATAGCGGGATACTGGAACGTACACTTGGTTTCAGTCTCTGCCGCTACTGCAAATACCATCCCTTGAAAAAAAAAAAAACAAAACAAACACACAACACACATCTATGATGGACTAGACACCAAAACCATGCGCTGTACATATTCCTGCCCTGATCTACTGGGTCCAAGCACTCATTACCCCCTGGAGCAAGAGGCAAAGGAACACCGTAATAAAAAAAAAAAAAACCAGCTGAACACGGTACACATTCTGCCCTGATCTACTGGGTCCAAGCACTCATTACCCCCTGGAGCAAGAGGCAAAGGAACACCGTAATAAAAAAAAAAAAACCAGCTGAACACGGTACACATTAGAACCATGTTACCCTCCTGACAATGGCTGAGAACCAAGGGACGCCGGCAGTAACTGCAGTGCTGAACACACACAGGCAGACAGATTTTTAGCAAAGTGATGGGAACTGGTGAAGTTTCTGTTGCTCTGAGTAGGGAATCAGGCACAGCAGGCAGCCAGGCTTAGGCCAACAGGTTTAAGAAAGTTAGGCATGGTTTGATTCTTAAAAAAAAGTTTAAAATAGTTAAAATGAAAACAAGAATACACCAGGAACAAAGTGCCTGAAATTTTGGGATACTGGGTTTAGTCATACTCAAGTACTGCTAGTGTTTGCCCCTTCCCAAAAGCTGTATATTCTTTAATACATCCCATTTCCCTCCTAATTCTTGTAGAAGTGTTTTCCATTCAGTCCCTGACCACCTGCACATAACAACCAAGGGGACAGATTAAGATTTTCTTTCACTGTTAAGGTTCTCCTGCTGCATTTTATAACCATTACTCACAGCCTTTCTACAAGCCAGTATTTTTAATAATTATGGTAAGGAAAAGGAACCTGTCAACACTATTTCCTCTTTATTTGCTCTGCTAATTTTGTGGCTTTCCGCAACAGTCTAAATCAAATAATTTTCAATTTTTAAATCTAAAAAAGTTTTTTTCTTTAAAGTCTGCTATTTAACACATTAAGCTTTAGAGTGCATGTACTGTTCGAAACAACATCAGAGCACACACAGCACAGCAAAGGAAAACATTTTGCTGTGAAAAAAATGATGGCACATTTACTGTACAGACCAAGTGTAAAGTTCTTGTAAGGCTGCTACAAATAGTGCAAGAGGTTTCTACCTTACTGTGTGCTGGTGATTTGTACGTTACATTTGCAGAGCTTGCAAACCAAGTTGCCAGTGTTAACTCTATTCAACATCACCCTTGGTTTTGTTTGTTTGTTTAATTGATTACTTAAGATGTGCCATTTGAAATCACTTACCAGTTCCACTGAGCTGTTTTTAGGAACCCTTCTTCTCATCCGCTTGCCTACAGATGCATGACTTGTGAGAAATGACATGAAGCAATACCGCAGTTATATTGCAGGAAGAAGAGGTTACTCAAAGTAAGCACAGCAGCACAGGAGTTCAGCAAAAATATATTTAACTGGCCTGCTGACCACGGCCAGAAACTGAAGCCATGGAAACCTTTATGCAAAGGAACTTCAGCTAACACCACATTAAAAACACCGAGTATTATTTTAACTGCTTGCAGTTTCGACAGCATTTCACCAGCTGAAGCGTGGATCTTCTCACTGAGCTCTCTAGGACAGCTTCCAGACATAAAACCCCATTCTCCTTACGGACACTGTAACGGATGCACGGAAAGACTTTGAACCAGACCCTGAGCTAAGCCCTCTCAGGTCGCTTGCTGGTGCTTGTGTATTTAGCATGTCATCAACACAATGAGCCAATAAACTGCTGCCCCTTCCTTCCATGCTTTGTTTTTAAAGGCTTCATTGTATTTTATTTCAGTTTATTTAAGCAAGATTTCTATCGCTGCTGGTACAGAAACGGGCTAATCTTGTTATCTTTGCAAATACTAAAAAGCCTCTGAAAACACATCTATGGATATTAATTGCTCTGCCCCTACAATTTAACAACTTAAAACTTCTTTGATCACTCTAATCAGCAACCACCAATCTATAAACCTTAAAAGTGTGACAAGTGATGGAAATTAATGACATCAAGAGCAGTACTTTCTATATTTTCTTTTTTTTCTCCCCTGAATCTTTAAGATCAGCGATAAAGCCATGAGTTAGAAAACTATTCCTGAGCTTGCAGCACTTTCCTGAACGTGTAACCTTTGGGAAAACCTCACACCAAAGGAAAAAAATCCACGTTAATGAAACGGCGCACATCGTGGAGACTTCCCACAACCCCGCAGACTCTGTATCTAAATGCAGTAGTGCCCAAACATTTTTTTCGGACCAGCTGCTCAGGTTCTGATGCATACCCAAGGGTCAGCAAGAACTGTTTTGACAGACTTTCCCCTGTTGCATACGCCTTCTGAATCCCCCAGACATTCAAAACAGACATGTGACTTATTTTCCCAACCAACTGCTTACAAGGATTATTGCTTTCATGGGTCATTAGACACGTTCCTGCCCTTTTTCATTGTTTCTGCTGCAGAGTGGGGATGGTAGTTCAGCATTTCCAAAATGACTTTGAATTTAAGAGCAGCGATGACAGAGGAGAGAAAGAAAAAGAAGGACCACCCCCCACAGTTTTAGCACAAGAATTCCCAGAATACACCGAGGAATGCCAACCATCTCTTCCTTCGCAAAGCGCCATAAGGCAACAGCAAACAAGAGGAGGAGTTGAGTTTGATAAGGAAAGAGCTGCAGCAGAGCTGGGAACTGTGCTTGCTGTTTGCTTCCCTGGTTTTGGGTAAACATCCAAACGTTTGTATGACTAACTGATCCTCATGGTTAGATTTGTGTGTAAACTTCCCTATATCAAAACATTTCGTCTGCATATATTTTGAAGAGCGGGTTTTTTCCAGCCTCTTAAATTTTCTTCCGTAAGCATAAAAGAAATGGGGCAACACATTACTTTTACTCTCCAATTACTTTTTTTCAGGTGGAACCTTCTAATTAAATTATGATCAACAATACCTCAAACAGATGAATAAAGATATCTGACATCCAGCTACATACAAAAAGGGCTTGCTTACATTACGAACAGCTGTATACAGTACTGCCCCGCACCAGCTCAGTCCTGGTGCTTTGGATGGGCACATGAAGCAGGAAGATACGGTAAGTGGCAACGGGAGACAAGAACTTCTGGTTAGCTGTGTTCCTCCCACCCCAACCTGTGATTATTTCCTCGGTCCTTTTTAAAGGACAAAGTCTGCATTTTGAGGACTGCCCTGCATGAATGGACCAAGCACTCTCTATAGGAGACTACGGGCAAGGGACAAGCTTGCCTCCCATTCCCGATCACACGTAACACCCCTACAACGGCTGTCACCGCAGGCAGCCCGGTGCTCCGTCAGCCAGGGCCAAAGCGGTTTGCACAGTGTCCCTGGCAAACCTCTGCTCTGCTCCAGGTGCAGGATGCAGGCAAGCTGAGAAGAGCTGTGTTTCACTGGCGAGTTTGAAACGTTACTGAGTCCAGCTACCAACCCAGCCCCTGCCAGGCAAGACAGGATATCTTAAATTACCAAGGCAAATTTCATCAAAGGACTTTTCAAAGCCTTAGGAGAAGCCCTTCTGCCTAGCTCCTCCAACCAGTGTAGCCCAAACACCAGTCCCAGCTCAGGGACCACCTGCAACAACAGCCTGGGAAAATACAGCACAAACAGAGCCTCAGAGGCACCACACTATTCCTTCTCTCACCAAACCAAGACCCAGAAGTCAAGATCGTTTTTTCCTACTGCTTTTGGTTACCAGCATCATGTTGCAAATGGATGTTGTTCCCACAAAGAAAAATTTAAGGGTCCAAAAATCCCACCAAATAAAGTTTATAATATTTCTATCCCTTTTCAGATCACCATTTTCACAGTGCCCTTGTTTGTAGGTGCAGAAAAACACAAAAGAAAGGTGGAGCGGACCCATATGGACATAACATTCACAAGTGAAAACATCTGGCAACAGTAGCTTAAAACTGCCAGAGCTGGAGAGTGGACTTCAGCCTAACTAACTAACTGGATTTAAACTCAGACTCCTAACTAGAAATAACTCCTTGCCAGCAGGACTACAAGAAAAGTCTAAAAATGAACTTTTTTTGTGTTAAAATGTGTAGTAAAAGTCTCAGACAACATGAATATTAAGCCTCAAAAGAAACAAAATGCACTTGGGGAAGCAGATAAGAGCCTTCCGGTAAAATAAACAACCAAGAAACAAAAATTAATTCCCTAATGTAAACTGGAGGAGGAAGAAAAAAGATTTTGCCAGTAGATTCCCATGTTCTGACCTCTGCGTGAACTCTAAGTAACCAGTCTGCAACTCCTAACAGCAGCAAGAATGGAAAATGCATAGGAAGATACTGAAGGCTCCCAGTCCTTCCAACTTTCGCTACGCAGTCAAGGCACAAGTCAGCTGAGGAAAAGCATACCCTGCACAAATTTTCACCACTCTGCTGCAAATCACCAACGTACTTCACTGCTGGTGTTACAGGTGGAGCAACGCGAGTCACAGACCTGCACATGCCTTAGACCCCACGGCCCGATTCCTTCTGCAAAGGTTTCTGCACATAGTCTACGCCTTAGGGTTTAGCTAAATTATTGGTTCAACAACAAAAACCCCACGGTTTAACAGTGCCAAGTACTGGAGAATCTATCACATCCCTGTGTTAATGATTCCACGGCTTAACTCGTTTTAGCATAATTGCCTGTGTCTACCCCAAAAGAAAACGAATTGAGAGAGAAATATTCAAACTATTTTAGTGTACTTGAATGAGTGGATTTTTTTCTAGCTCATGCGGAAATAAATAATAAAGCCTATCTACACCCACTGAATGTATCAGAAACATTATACCAGACCTTCAGCAAAGTAGGCGGTGTGTCTTCCCAGTGTTAACAAGCAATAACTAGTCAAGTTAGCCAGGACAAACTGGTGTTAAAGGTGGCATAAATACTGGAATAAAGTAAAAGTTAAGACCTAATATCTAGATTACCTGACATATTTCTACTAAAAGAGGTTTATTTCTAAACAATTAAGAAAATAGCCTTGGCCACTAATCTTGGGTTCAACAAGGCACAGACATACTCTTAACACTTACTTTCTCAGTATCACATGGCTAGTAGCAGACAACTCTCCAGAAAAAGCTGGTAAGTCCATTTTGCTTCAGCTGATAGGAAATACTTGCTTCTGCTACAGAGGTGTACAGCATTGCCAACATGTTATTTCTATTTTTCTCCAAAAACCAGCTGCAGAAATTTTACAAGGAAACCTGATCTTTATGCTTGAAAGAGCTTCTGGTCTTTGTAGCTGTAAAGGAGAATAAGTCTGAAACACTCACGGATCATCAGCATATTGTCATTACATTACCATCACGAAGGGCTTTGATCTGCTCTGTTACAATGGCACAGGCATTTAGCTCTGAAACTGGCATTCAATTCTAGGTTTACGGAGATTAATGATACAACACTAAAAGAAACTAAAATATTATAAATATAACTTTTACTACTACCATTACAGAACGTAGCTGAGCAACTCTGGTTGTGGCTGGAAGGGACAAGCCCTGCCTCCTCTCCTCAGGCTGCCCCTGCTGAGGCACAGTCACTCACCTGACTGCACAGGGAATCTATTTAAGAACCTCTCTGGCAGAACAACAGCAATAACTTTCTGCTAGTTTAGCTACCTCGCCCAGCCCAACACAGGGTCAGACACAGGGCAGCCGAGTGAGAGGGAGCAGCTCACGTCACTGGATGACAGCAGGGAAGGAGATGGCCGTTAGATTTGCTCAGATGTTTCGTAAAGCCTCACCCTCTTGCAAACATGAAGGAAAAGATCTAGAGCTTATTCGCCTCAATGCAACTGAGGCAGGAAAATGTTCACCTTCTGCCAGCATCAGGCATTTCATAGAGGTGACGTATTTCAGTGAGGGAAAGGAAGCAAACAGAATAATTTGCCTACCTTTCTGCGTGGTGAAAGCCCTATCAGTTGGCTACAGAATGAAGGCACGTTCTTTACTGACCAGGAATCTCAAAACCATCACTTCTACAATCCACTCGTTCCTCATTCTTTCTTTTGCTTACATGAGCCAGTCGAAGGCCACAAGAGGGGCAAGCGACTTCTCTAAACATCACACAGATCGAGGTCCTCTGCCCATAATAGTGCACATTTCTGGCCACAAGCACATGCTTTCAGAAAGACTGGTTTTGGAAACACTCGCTATTCCACGTACGCTGGTTTATTGTTATCATTACTGGGGTGCACAAGGCACTTGTGAAAGGATTATTCTCACAGAGCAGGAACAAGTCGTCTTCCAGCCAGCAACAACGAAATGAATGAACCACAGGATACAAAACATTTCACTAGATAACCTGCACTACTACTTAGTAGAGCCTAATACAGTTTTTATTCACAAGAGAATAGGTACCGTGTGTTCATCAGGTAATTGCTCTAAACACCGCACAAATTAACTGCTATGGTTTTAAATAAGCTGCCCCCTTCCTCTGCACAACATTAGCAGAGAAGACAAATACAGCAGCTTGAAATAGCAGAACTTGAAGAAAGCAGGAAGAAGCTTAGCAGCCGGGTTTTAGCCTCTTCGTGCAAATTGCATATATCTGCACTTCAGTAACACTTCAGAACAGCAACCGGGGCACTGTTCTGCTGAGAATCGTGCTCACATCTGGCAAAAACGGCTCCTGCCCACTGTCCTTCCAACCTAACTACAGTAATGCAGTAAGGTCTCTCAGGTAGCTGGCACTGGCAGAGGATTTCCTCCTTTTCCCCAGAGGAAAACATCAGGTCCATCTCCCACACCTCATTTTTGAAAGATGAATCTACAGCTTTCACCAGACACAAATACTTCATTGGCCAGCAAAGGCTCAGCAAGGAATTCATCTTTTGTGGCACACATGGAGGGTACAAAATGTAGGAACGACAAAGTGAGGTAATTTACACTTTCCTGGTTTAGAAGTCATTTCCAAACTGCTGCTGCTTTGGTAAGGAGACTCTAGAGTTGCTAAGACTCAACAGACCAAGCTTAAGAAGTAAAGAAAACCCAACTTTACAAAAAAGAGAAAATTAAGTCACATGCAGAAACGCAAAGCTAGCAGCACCAACAAAATCCCCTTTCCTTCGGCACAGGAAAGGAACAGGTGAGTGAGGTGTCAGAAGAGCTAAATGGTCACGGGCTGCAATTCCACTTCCCATCAACAGCCGAAAGATGTGAGGGTTCACTTCACTAGACAAGCAGACCTTCAGTCCTCCACTAGAAAGGGAGGAAATTTCAGCCAGGGCAGGTGGTGATGCTGAAAATAAAATACAAATTCTAAGAGGAAGGACTTAGTAAATGACTAAAGCTCTTCTGAGAAAAATGAGAGAGAAAAAGAGGGTGGGAGAAATAATGACCCTGGAACTCTTCATAGCTTTGTGAGCCATTTTATGAAACGGTAATTGAGCTGTACACAGCCAGTCAAAAATGTGTAACACACTTTAAGTGAGATACTGTTTTCCCCATGACTTTAATAAAGTGAACAAAAAAATACAAAGAAGTCATACAAGAGAAGCTGCATAAAAGTCACGATGTTCCAAACAAACACAGTGGCAGAACCAGCATTAAGTGTGCTTCTTGCCTATAATAGAACCTCATTATGTAGAATCACAGAATACATTCAAGCGACACAAAATGCCACATATGCATTTAAGGATTAGACAGAAAGCCCAGTGCAAAACAATACACTACCTTGTACACTGAGCGCTTCTGATGAGCAGTAGAAGAAAAGCAGAATTTCTGTTGCTGTACATGCCAAACAAATCATACCACTGTAATCTTTTCTCCAGTATGTTCTTAAGTTCTCTCTATTGATAGAGGGAAAATACTAGTTAACCCTCCATTCACTGAATTCAGCAGAAACAGAATTTTAGCTTAAAAGTTGCACTACTAATCAGATTTTTTTCCCTCATTTTAATCAGTTAAGAATATTTTCAGGTACTCTGTTTATTCCTGGTCATCTACAAAGACTTTTGAGTTTACAGACATATCTTACTGTTTCCTACAGTACTTTTTCCTTCCCTGTTTTGTGCCTGACACATGCAACATGTGTCAAGTGAAGACACAGAGCAAACGTGACTCTGACTTGGCCACTGTGCCACCAAAAGCTCCAGGAGAAGGACCACCATGTTTTGGCGTTGATTTTTTAAAAGAACTTCCAGTAATCCTCATGCTAAGGGTCACAGCAGTAGAAAACTAACAAAAAAAACCACCCAAAAAATCAAATCAGAAAAGCTGCTGCTTTATGCCTTCATAACATCAACTGGATTAGGTACTAGAGGAATTCAGTTACTAGAGGAATTTGAGCTACTGCTTAAACCTTCCAAAAAAACACCTGCTAACAGACTACACCAAGCAACAAATTTTAACCCCCAGAAGCTGTAACTGTTCTGGGATGGATCCAAAACTATTGTGAAAACTGACACCTTCATTTCTTTTTCTATATACATACTTGTACTAAACTAACCTCTCAGGACTGGGGTGGAAAACTGAAGTGAAAAAGTGAAATGGAAAAGAATTTCTGAGTGTATATTCATATATCCAACAGGAAGGAAAGTTTACTAACATTCACAAGCAACACTGAAATCTTGAAAGCCAGAGCACATACCCCAGGCCGAATGACACAGTAAGAGCAGATTATGATTGACTCTGCAGTTTAGGTTTTGCTTCATAAAGATTTGTAAGGAAAAATGTATCTTAATATTTACAATTTCTTTAATATTTACAGAAAACTAAGGAGCAGATTTAGCCAGCTCTACAACTGCAAAGCTCAGGGCACACCAAGTAGCTCTGCTGAAACGAAGGAGGAGAGGAGAGGAGAGAGCCCCCAGCCCCACCGTTAGCAGCAGTGAGGGGACGGGAAAGGACAGGCAGCACCTGAGCTCACATCACAGAACTGTGATTCCAGCTGAGAGCCTTCCTGCTGTCACAACAGCAGGGCTGTCTGCCAAGAGACAGCTGGAAAGTCTTTGGAAATAGGGTTAGGTGACACCTGGGGAGGTCATAGACTTCAGAAAAGAACTAAGCACACAAAACAAAGCCTCCAAATTCAGAATAACCTTACTTCTGTATGTTTGGCACGTTGAGAGCTTCTCCGTGGCTCACACTGTGTGCGCTCATTGCAGTCCCGGGCTGTTAACCCACATTAGAGAGTACTGGATGACAAGTGCTACTTTCAAGGACTAAGGGGGGGCAGTTGGTGATCTCGGGGGGAAGTACTCAGGGCTGTTGAGAATTTCTTTTGTATAATGAGTAATAGTCCCTCTACAACTGAAAAGCCAAGAGAGAAAGGCAAACACCAAGTAAGGTTACTGTTTTCCAATTCACTTGTACTGCTTCTGGTTACTCATTAACTTTCGCACGTATTAACCAAACATTAAAAGAGAGTCAGAAACTGGGTTGTTTCCCGTTTCCCACCAAGAAGCAAATTAAGCAAAGGGTAGAAGAACCCAAATTGCTCAGGAGATGTGCATCCTTCCATTGACAACAGCAGTACAGCTCAATCGTAGCTGAGGGATCCCTGCTACTGACATGGGGCCGCAGAGGCAGCGAACACACAGTCCCTGAGCCAAAGTTTTATCTGAAAATTCCCATTCTGTAAGGTAGCCAGATCTAAAACATCAGGTATCACTGACCATCCATTCTAACAGCTTCATAGCCAAAGATCCTGCCACATCTGCTTTAGAAGCTGGATTACAAAAACTCCCCAACCCAAACAAAACCTCACCAACACCACAAAATGCCAGTCAGCTGTAATTTCAAGCACCTGACCTATGGAAGTATTCTGTTTGTAACGCAGCCCATTACATACCAAGCAAGACCTCAAAAGCAGGTTTAAGGAAGACTAAGTCAATGCGTAGACTTTGACAACAGATAGATTTTGACTTCAGCAGCTCTCAGGATTTAGATTTTGCCCCAGGCAGTATGTGAGGCTCTTGTGACAGCTCAGGGCAGACCCCGTGAGCAGTGCTGCAGGTAAGAAGCCAGCTAATGGAGAAGAGGAGTACTGTGGTGAGCTCCTGACATCAAGGAGCAAAGGAGTAGGTGCTTGTCCTCCACGAGGATGCCAAGCTGGTACAGGTTTGGCACCCACCTGAGAAAGATGCCAGCATTCCCACCGTCCAACATCATCGGCATCCCTACTACTGCCATCAAGGACTATCACAGCAGGTGCTGGATGATTTCTCCCCAGAAAAGGGCTTGCTTTCTATCAGCAATGAAAGAGGAACAAAACCAAGACCACAAAGCACAAAACCCCCCTGTTGGGACCCCTAAAATGATGCACAGTCTATAAGAGACAAACTAAAACGGGCAGAGCAATGGACCTTTCACTCTCCTTAATTCAATTCTCTCCTTTAAGTCAGTGCACTGTTATTACCCTAGCAATGAGACTGTAACACTGAAGTTTTTCAGCTTGATGGTAAAATCATGTAGTGTCCATCCATCTCCAATAATAGCAATATTGAGACAATGAACTCTATTGAGGCATCTAATAAGGCAGATAGTCATTTGCATAGTACATTTTCTGTGACTCTCTGTAATACAACATCTCAAAGACTCAATTCAGACTATTCTCCTTTCCCACAGACATTTTAAAAAAGGATTCTTTTACCAGAAAAAGAAACAATGACCCCTCCCATAACAGGAGAAAGCAAAAGATAGGATTTTCCTGCCTATGAAGGGTGCACACTTTTGTCTGTATATTTTTCTTTGGTTGGGCTCAGTTTTTAACTCTATGTGCTTTCCATTCCATTGTGGATTGAATATCCAGAAGTGTATTTCTGATTTTGTTCTAACAGGCTTCTGAGCAGGAAGCACTCTGGGATCCCCAACCCACCAGCACAGGAAAATTTCATCTTTAACTCCTGTACTGCAGTCTTTTCCTTCATCTCTCCACATACTCCTCTCCGATGCAACTCACTG
>NW_010391277.1:0-17180 GCF_000710305.1 Buceros rhinoceros silvestris | reverse complement strand
GAACCGCTACTTGCTGGACAGACCACGGTTCTGTAGATAGGCAAGTCTGCTTACAAACCCTGAGTTTTAGGATGAGCTCTGCAATGTAGTACTAGGGTAAACTTGATAAATTCCTCTCCAGCAGGCTGTAATGGCCTTGAAAACAATGTACATGCATACACTGTGCCTCAAAGTTCAGCTGCAATAACACCTCCAAGTACTGCCGTACGGAACGATGACATCCTTCCTCTCCACAATCCTTCTGCTTTCGCCTCTTTCAGTAAATAATCTTGGACTTTGTTGGTGGTTTATTTTGCACAGGGAAGCATATATTATTCCTTGAGGTAACTATGTTGCCTGTACCTACACAGGAAGGACACGCACTCAAAACGCTGCTTCAGTTCAGTAAAATAGCTCCAGTCTGCTCTCCCCTCTCAGCGCAGTCACAGACAAGCTCCAGGAGGTTTTGCTAAATCCTCCATCCCATTTCCTCTGCCAGAGCCCACAAAAGAACAGCGGGAGGGAACACATAGCCATACCTCACCACCCCAACTCCCAGCCTGTGGTACGAACGTTTCTCCACCTCTGGCTGTGAACACAAGCGCTCTGGAGACACCCTGGTCAGGGTGCAGAGGGGACAGCCATGGAGCTACCGGGAAGCCCTTGGATGCTCCTCTGCCACTTCCCACAAAAGCAGCAGGGACAGACTCTCTTCAGATGGGTCAGGCATGAGAGCCTCCCTGGAGAAGACCGAGCCCTAGCACTGCTCTTAGGTTACCCTTGGGCAACGCGCTGTTGGGCCCTCATGAAAACGAAACTAGATGGCATTTTCGGCGAGTCAGAGAAGGTCAGCGGAAAGAAGAAAAAGCTGCGGCACAACAGCCCCAGTGAGGAACAGCGCTGCGCTCTCTGTCCAAGTTTCTGATTTTATCAGATTATGCCACAGTGTTAACATTGTTTATGGCCCTATTTTGTGTCTGTGAATCACCCACTCCCAGAGACTCTTCCTCCACCCCAGTTTATAAATAGCACCACATAGAGAACGAGTTTGTGAAGAAAAAGAGACTTGCCGAAACAAAATAATGTGTATCGAGCTGACAAAAATCTTTCAAAAGCCTTTCTCAATTATTTATAGTGCTGGCTAGACAGACAGATTCCCACATTTTGTAAACCCTGTAGGTCACTATCTCCATTGCTCATTCACAAACAATTCTGCTAATAAAAAAAAAAATCCCTCCGGTTACAACCGAACTTATTCCCCAGCACACTGTTTCTTGGCACATATCTTTTGAAAGGAAAGATTTTAAAATAAGCAGTATTATGTATTTTTCCTATTTGAAGGCAACATATGACTAGACCATGATAAGATAATACGACATTATTTGTATATCTGGAGACATTCAGACTTTGCAACAAACGTTTTGGAGCTCTCTCAGTATAAGTCAAGTCATTTTCTACCATGTCATAGTGGACTGTGACTTAAATTTCCATAGACTGTATTTTCACAGGAAAACACATTCTTGACTGCAAGCGTAAAACCCATCAATGGTTTTTTAGTTCCCTCTTTTCTCCAGGAACCATTTTCTTGCAGTGGGACGTACAAAAGCGCTATCATACAGATAACAAAGCAGACAAAGAGATATGTGACCAACAGCTTCAGAGAACAGTTTCCCGGAGCCCAAATGCACATGACACTTTGCTGAGCCAACACATAACCAGCTGTAGCCCCTGGGACCCAGGCAAGCTGAGCCTGGGCATTAGAGAAACCCAAATTCCCCATCCGATGGGCTGGATGGAAAGCGAGCTACCAGTGCCTGCTTTGGCAAGGAAATCCTTCAGTGCTGGTGCTAAACTCCAGGCAACTCATCCCATCTTTCCTTCCCCACACTCAGATGTGTTTCCAAGGCATCAACTTGACACCAGAGAAAGATCTGGACAGGATACACGCCAACCTGGCAAGGGACTGCTGAGATCAGAAACACCCACGTCAAACCCACACTTGCAAACACACACCACTACGACATCCCCACCAGTTGCCCTGCTTATTAGGCAGCCACATCAATACTAGGGATGCTGGGGCTGGAAGAAGCCCTTGATTTTTCCAGCAGTCACAGATATGTGGGTACACAAAATGCCTGTGAAACAACATTCTGCCCAGATCGACTTAACAGAAACAGAAGAGCCACTGAAATAACACTGGCATGTTCTACTGATAAAATTCCTTGTAAGGTGAAAGCATTCAAGTGCTCCTCTATTTGATTCACCAATTTTTTCCCTGCAATTAATCACATGGTTATTTGTCAAGTTAATGGTTCCTTAATCAGTCATAGAAGTTAAAATTTCTATAACGCAGCTCTCCTCTTTAAACACAAAGGACAAGTAAAACAATGCACTCAAATACATATTTTGGGAACAGTTCAGTGTATTAATATTGTGGTTCTGTAGACTCAACAAAAATCAACTGTTTATAATCTTAATAAAAAAGGAAAATAGCAGTGCCTGGAAAATTTCACAGTAAGTCTGGATATCATTTAAGCCAAGTACACATCTCTTTTTTTTAATCTCCTACTGCTTATCTCAGTGCACAGTTCCTTTTCCTTTAGCCTCTTTCAAACAATACTTGATACTAAACAAATAAAACTAAACACCAAAATAAATTGTTTTTCACTAAAGGCTCATTTCTTCTCTCTTGTTCTTCACTCACAAACATTCACATCTGTGCGTATAGACAGTCACACAGATAAATACACATACAGGTATACACTTGAACTGCCTAATCCTACTAAAAGTATTCTATTCTTTAACAGCTATACAAAAGCTGACTAGTATTAAACACAACTTTCTGGCAGCAAGAGGAAACAAAAGTTGGGTCCTCTTGCAACTAGATAGCAGCAGGGAAACTCAGAAAGTCCGAGCTGTGCGCCATCAGTTCTCTGTGTTATTGCAGATCCTCATGCCTTGTTCTCCACATTTACGAACAGCAGCTTTCCTGGAGGGCTCAATACACTGACCTTCATTATGGCTCTGAAATACTGATCAAAGGACTTACAGAAGTAAGATTTAACCTACCACGATCTCTTTCCAGATAAAGAACATATTTGTAATCACAGCCTTTGGTAAAATACCTGATCAACACACAGAGAACTATGAGATCATGAAATAGGACCATAACGTGGTAACAACGATGTGGATCTCCCTCATAAGTTCTCATGCACACAAAGGAGAAACAACTTGAAATCAGGGAGGAAAAAGAAATTTAATCAGAGCCAAGGAAGAGTGAGGCATATGGTTCACTGGAATTTTTGCTTTCAATTACAACATCCTCCTCCTTTTCAGCGAACTAAATAAATACAAATTAAAACAAACTATTCTGTGACATGTATCTGCAAAAATGAAGACAAGCATGACAGAAAATTTGGATGGAAGCTGCACCATATACCATGCGCAATTACAATCTAAGTCCTCTAACAAACGCTGTTTTGTCACTGCACCAGACAGGCGTTTATTCCTCCCCATCATCACTGCATGCCAATATCCGTTCCCCTCATATTACTAAAACCCATTCCACCCACAAACCTAAAAATTGACTTGAAGTGTGGGCAGAGAAGGAAAGGGGGAGAGAGAAAGGTGTAGAGAACAGAACTGCATTTTAGAAATCGGCTTTTTAAAGGAGAGATCAGTCTGAAATTCCATACTGTTAAATATGCTGAAAATTGAAAACAGCCACATTTCTAAAATAATATATAACAAGGAACAGTGTAAAAGATGGGGCCATCAGGGAGGGATGTGCAATCGAAATGACTGATGAATTCAGCTATGAAGATATAGAGAAGACTCAAGAAAACTGGATACATTTGATTCAGAAACAAGAAGATCACTATGAGAAAGACTGTCCACGTTTGCATTAAGAGAACTCTAAAGATTCTACAGAATGGGTGGAGCTTTCACCTACTTTAACAGGATTATTTGTTCTAGAGAAGAGAAAATTGAGGCAGGAAAGGTTGTGCCAGCAGGCTGTGGCACAGCTCTGCAAGTGCAGCCCCTCTCAGGTGCACTCAGAGGTTTCACCACAGCTTCACCCCTGGGACTGCTGTCACTGAGGATGCCCACGCGCGCGCCCTGCAACCAAAACCATGGCACTCAGCTGGGGGACAGCACCTGCAGCATAGACGAGAGGGAGAAGTAGGAAGAGCAGTTTTGTATAAAAAGGAGACACTGATGTTCTGGAAATCACGGTGAACTAGTTAAATGAGAAGTCTGAACAGTAATAGTGCAGGGTCTAATGTTAGGGTTTCCTAACAGAAGAACCCTTTTCATTTGCTCATAACTGACCCATGGCCTTCATTTGGAGGGAAATTTAATTATGAAATTATTACATTATGAATTTAAATTATACATTATGAAATTAAATTTAATAATGAAATTATTTAATTATGAAACGTTGCAGCAAAAACCCACATTGCTGTGCCATTACTAAACACCAAAATCAAAAGTGGGGAACACACTTCTTGGCAAGGCTGCATAGGGGGAGCTGCCCAGGGACATCCTCCATCTTCACTTCAAAATCCATCCAGGCAAGCAGAAGCTTCTTCAACAGCTCCCTCTGATGAGGGGCTGGCACTGAGCAAAGGCAGCTAAACATGGTGAGGGGGAAAGAGTGCACACTCTGGGCCCTGCCTCCACCCCTCAGAAAGGGGCAGATTAAAGCCAAAGGGGCAGCTTTAATGCCAAAACTTTCTAGCTTTTCAGAGAAGGATTTTGCAGCCATGGAAATGTTCCTCAAATACAGACTGTGTGTTTGCACATACGCATGCTTCAAATAACACATTTGGGTATTTCAGAGCAGAGTCTGCCTTCCTATGCATCTCCACAAGCAGCAAGGTAACCCCACTCCTAGCCAGGCAGCTTTGAGCAGTACATTTAACCTATCCCATCCTCCCCTCAGCAGTGGTGACCGTAGAGCCCGGAGACTTCGCTACGGTGTAGTGCATCAGATCAACCAGACTCACGCCTCCGTAAGCTCAGAGATGATTGTGGTTGTGACCATCAGCAGACACCGACTATCATCGCCTCGCTGCCAGCAGCATACAGCTGGTAACCTCACGTAGCAAGAGCCTGCGAGTTCAAGGCCAGCCATGCAGAAATGCCTTCTATCACTTGTAAGCAGTATCCAAATTACAGGGGAAAGTGTCATATTATCACAGCTGTCAAGTGTGCAAAGTCTGTGTGGGGGGGTGAATTTTACTTTTCTCTCATTTCAGGAAGGGATGTCTCATCCCAACAGGATCTAATTAAAAAGAAGGAGGTGGACAGGTCACTTAATTCAGAGATGAATAGGTTTCAGCTCTGTGTAATGAAACAGCACATACTTGGGCACTGCTTCAACAACTGATACACACTGCTAACTTACGCAGGCTGCAGCAGTTTGGCTCCTCACGTACACTCTGCGTTTACTCACCATCCTCCCCCTAAAACCTACTTCCTTTTCTTCAGAAACTCATCTTTGCTTTTGGTTTCATAGAAATGGACATGATGAAAGAGTGCTTACACCCCAAGCTCAGTGAGCCGCTCATATGCTTGCCCCTCCCGGAACCCCCTAGCTGTAACTCCCCACAGCTCTTGTTTAGCTTCCTTCACTGCATTAAAGCAGGGACAGGAACATCTCAAATTAGAGTCCTCCAAACACCACCCAGTAGATACAAACCACAGACTGCCCACAAGACTGCTCACTGCACTATGGGATATCCAGAAACAAACTGCGGGTTTTCTTCCTCAGCTAAAAGCATGTGCTGCGCTGTCAAAGGCAATGACTGGGTTTGTTGCAGTTATGTAGAGTATACACCGTTTGGAGCTTGAACACAGTCATTTACTCAGCAGACATTTTACTAGAGCACTAAAATGAAACTGGGCAGTAAGTGGGCGTTATCTTTAGCCCTGATTTCTCAACAAGATCTGCACAGCCATGTACCGTCCCTTCATGTGGTCAGAGATACCGTCTGCTTCCTAGCAGATCCCTCTTGCTGTCCCCACTTGGTCAAGTAGCTGTTTCCCAGCTCAGACTTCCTCCACGACACACCAAGCATCCAGGATGACATTTGCTGTCCTGCTAAATGCCTGCCAAGGTTTTGCACCGCCTCAATCACACTCCTATCCCCTCTTCGCGAGCACTCAAGTGCTTTACCACAGGCTGCCCTGTGTCTAGAGGTGAATGCCTATCTCACAGCACAAGAAACCCTTCCCCATCTGTGCCTGATGTAAGGAACGCTTTTCCTATCTACAAACGTGCCAAGAATTAACCAATTCACTTAGAGAAGAAAGGGACAAGACCCCACAACCCAGCTTTTGTCTGATTTATGACCCATTCATGACCAGAAAGGAATACTGTATTCACAAAATACAGGAAGTTGTGCAAGGGAAGCTTTTTCTCCCCCTCCAGCTCTCATTTTTGACACAGTTGTGAGCAGAAGTGAATCCTGGCGGAGACAGATGTCGTGGGGCACTAAGTCAACTTCCTAAACACATCTGGTGACTGAGAAAAAAAAAATTTATGAAGCTATTGCCAGAGGTCCTAATCCCATCAAGATTCCTTAGTACTAGCCATGTACAAACGCACATCGTCCCATGGCATTTACAACCTCCAGGTCACAGAAGAAAACCAGTGCAACAAGAGGAAGGAAGGTGTGAAGAGAAGACAGGAGGGGCAGCAGGTGAGCTGCTCCTGTGTCCTCAGACAAACCCTGACAGCACAACCTACTGCAAGTGCTAAAACATCTCAGTCAATAACTTAATCTTCAAAACTCTAGCAGGATTTCAGAAGTCCTACAGACTTCCTGGAAGATGAAACAGCAATCGTCTTACTTCAGGAGAGGAAAATGTAAGAGGCCTCTGCTCAAAAGGGAAAATGAAGTTTGGAAGTATCTTGTCTCCCATCTTTTCCACACACTGGTACAGGAGGAAGCAATACGTTCAGCTGACCAGTCTTCACTGCACATCTCAGTGCATCTCAACATAGCTGGAATGAACACTGATGCCACCTGAACACAGCTGTGACAAATAGCCCACGGAGCAATGACTCTGAATAAATGTCTGCACACGAGATAATGCTTTTCTTTTTCACCTCCCCTTCCAAAAAAAAAAAAAAATCATTCAGAAGAGAGCAGAAGTAACTAGGGTAGCCAATGTGCAGGAACAGGAACGCAGCAGACTCACATTATCTGCAGCAACTGGTCTTTGGCAGAGCTGGGCTCTTATTCTTCCTACCTTGAAGAGGAGCTAGAAAATTACACAAAAAGCAGCAGTTGCATCAGCTGTCATGAACAGCCTTAAACTCAGGCATGGGAAGACTCTCTGCACACACTACTTACAAGCCAAACCATAAAGGCACTGCAGAGAATTTTGCACATAAGCATAACCTATGGGGCACAGCGGAGGTTATCAGAAATGACCTTCTGTCCGGTAACAGGACAGCAAGCAGGCAACGGGTTTGCTCAGAGGGAGCAGAGCCTGCTCTGCGAATCACCCAGGAGTGCTGCTGGAGAAACAGCAGTCCCATCCTGGAAGTCAAAAAAATAAAACCAGTGCAAGTGAATGAAAAGGAGAAACTTTTTTTTTTTTTGGAAGTCCACTCAAACTTTCAGGAGTTTAGAAGAGAACTATTTTATTTGTACCTCTCAGATGAAGTCATAAGCTATTTCACCATAAAGAGAACTAGGCTCCATTACCAGGAGAGCGCTGGGCTGGAGAAGAGGAAAAGCACGCTGCAGTAAATAATGGGCAGCTCTGGCCTTCTGCTCACCCCTCCCACGGCATTATGCTTCGCACACTGAACCAGGAAACAGTTGAACAGATGCATTTCAAAGTACGAAGACTGAGTCAGAAGATAATAGTTAAATACCAGTTAAACCACATACCGTAGGTCTGTCTTGTAGTACTGGGAAATGAGCACTGCTTAAGGCTGTTCCAGATATTGCATCCACCTGCAAGTATTTGCTGCTGGCTAGAGCTCAGCACATACACTCTCACTAGCAGTGTCAGAACTTTGCAAAATATTTCAGACAAGAAAGAAAAAGTTTGCTTAATACAGAACACAATAATTATATGCTTTAACCATCAAAAGCATATCATGTCTGGTTGGGGGGGTTTCTACTATTTTTTGTTAAAAGCAGGTTATATGATTATAAAGTTAGTTAAGGATATGGCTGCTTTTTTCAAGCATTTAAGCTTTCAGTTTCATGAATATAGACAGCTAATTATTAGCTGCTTTAATGTGGATCTTTTACTACAAGTCTATAGCAGAGATCAGAAATTACAATGTCACAGAGGAATGGGCACGCACAATAAAAGTACAGAAGCAATTACACTTTCATTACATAGTCTAAAATTCACATAAAAAATAGACTTTTATATTTTAGATCAACTACCTTTCAGCAATAATGAAAAATCATTACGGCTAGAGAAAGCGACAAGGAGGGGACAAAAATACACTGACATGGTGCTGGAGAACATTTGCCATTAAAGTCTCATCTCATGAAGAAACACTTTAGAAAAATATTTCATCTGTAACTACTAAGCTGGAAAACATGCTTGTTTCCAAATGGATTCAACACGTAAAAGAAAAATTGGTTATTTACTTCTGTTAGCTGGCTAGATTTTTGACTTGTAACTATCTCCCAGAAATTTTAACATCTCCAAGTGCAAGTCCTTCATAAGTTACAGCCAAAGGAAAGTTTTCTTTCCTTCAATAGGGACAAATGACTAGACTGTTGAGATTTATTATATACATACAATTACCTGCATTGTTATGGAGATTAAAAGACAAAGAACCAACGGATCTAACTCCGGATCTTACAGCCTTGCCCTTTCCCATAGTTATGTCTTAAAATTGAATTTCAGTTAACACATTCAGAATACCAATATGCTTTGCTTGTACTCAGAGATAGTTCCAATTATTGTAATGTGGATGCGGCAATACATTTACCACTGATCATTCAAGTTAATACACTCCATTTAACACTACCAATAAACTGCATTTTTTCAGCTGGTTGTAAGAAGTCTTAAAACCAGTACAAGGTTCATTAGAAAGAGTAACTGGCTTGTCTATTAGACAACCTAGAAAAAAAGTAAAAAAACTTTAAAAACTTTCACAAAAATCTTTCCCTTTTTTTCTCTTCCATCTCAAAAATATTTCTAGACAATAGGGTTTTGAACCGCAGAGGAATACTGAAAAAGGAAAAAGAAAGTATTTTCTGTGGATGTTAATGCTGCCCCTTTATCTCATGTGAGAGTGTGTCAGTCTCCTTCCCTCAGCTGTCAGATACTGCAACTATTGGAAACTCGGAGTTTTAAACACCAGGCCTGTCCGTGGCACCCGCAGTATGCCAGCTAAAAAGGCCAGACCCTGACCTCCAAGCTGGGCAACTTATTTCTCCCTGGTGCCCAGCTGCACGGAACTAGACCGAAGAGGTGAATTCCGCTCAAAGAATTATGCAAACTGAACCAAAGATCATAAACTTCCCCAAAGAGTAAGGGTTTTTTGGGTTTGGTTTTTTTTTTTTTTGCCTTTTTTTCTTTCAGCTTTTACAAAGACTGTGGAAAGGAAACTGTGGCAAGGCTTCTTGTATTTCTCCTTTACAAAAGAAAGTATAAATCCATAGAAGGTGAAATCGTCAAAGACCTCAGTTAACCCAGCACAGCCTATTTTGCTGAAAAATTGCATCAGAATTAACCAGAACAAGTACATTTTTATTGGTATTGAACTCCAAGCCTGGTATTAGAAGAAGTAGCTGCTGCTACAAGGAGACTGAAAGAATACCAGAATTTAGAAAGCATAATTCACACAGCAGGGAAGCCGTAAGCTGTCAATTCCCCAAATCCAAATGTGGTTATAAATGCGTGATTATAATACATGCAGCATCAAAGCGACATTAGAATTCCCATATCTGCTTTCACAGGAGAAAAATAATTAAAGAAAACAAAATTTGATAGCCTAAAAGGACCCTAACAATTTATCATCACTCATTTCACCTCTTCCGTGGTTTCAGCTGTGTGTAAGTATATAAAGATCCTGCAGAATCAGAGAAAACAACTGAGCGTGATCAGAACTAAACCCCCTTATTAACACAAATTTGATGCCAGCCACAGGCACCCATTTTTTCCCTTCACACTGGTTTTCATAACAAGTCCTGTTTTAATGTGTGAAAAGCGCACTGAAACCACAGCACACCTAATACTGTAACAAAAGCACAGGCAAGGCTGAGTCAACCCCTTTTGACCGTTCCACACTGCTACTTTCTGCTATGGTGAAACTCCTAACGTGCGTTTCTTCCACCTGCATCCCATCAAGTAATGGTGGAAGCCTTCTCTTTCCCAGCCAAAGCCACGTCTTGGTCTCAAGTCGCTTGCCCCAAATCCCTGCCCGCACAGAAAACCGATCCCCTTTCCAATCAGAGCTGTTCCTCCTGTTTAAGTTGTCGATAGTGGTGGAGGGCTCTTCTATTTTCAGCGGCACACTGCTGACCACTCTAGCATCCTCCCCGACCTTTCCACTTCAAAACACACAGGCCGCCTTGCACAAAGACAAGCAGCAGAGCAAGTTTAGACAAATAGAGAGAGATGTGATCCCTCCTGCTGTGAATTCAGACAGTAACTAAGCAGTCATCTGTCCTTCAGCTGATACAGACCGCGGCCAGATGAAGCTAACTCAATGAACTCTCGCAGTGTTCCTCTCTGTATCATGGCATCTTTGGTAAAATTAATCTCAAAGTTAAGGGAGTGCTCTGGGAATCAATTGGCTGAGCTGCCTGGGGCACAAGGAAACCCTGGGAAGAAAGGCATCAAAAAAGAGGCAACCATTTATCTGCAGGGTCTATTGACATTGCAGGCACCACAGGCACTACAGGGAGGCGGCAGGAAGCTTTCGCAGTCTGTAATACCACAGATGGTCCCATGCTTTCCTCCATATGTAGGCTGGCCTGCCACAAAGCAAAGCTGCACCTTTCTCTGGCCACGGCCTGCTACCTCGTCCTTCGCAGCATCCTCCTGCCTGGTGAGGCAATATAGCACTCCCAAGCCAATCCTCTAGCAGAGCTGGTAGAAATTGTGATTTGAAAAAGAGGACTCAAAAGCAGGTATGTAGAAATAGACTTGCCAGCAGTGACCTGTTCACGTGTGTATATAAGAAAATAAACAAGGAAGCTTATCATAAATGCTCTAACTTAGCAGAAACCAAGTGCACAAGAGGAAGTAATGAGACCAAGCTCAGGCTAAGCTTCACCACGATGGGGAATGTAGAGACAAAAGTCACCAGCACTCCTGTGAGAAAACACCCTGCAGAGCCATCTCCCACCGCAGAGATGAACCATCAGCAAACAGAGCAAGGCACATAACAGCATCACCTGGGCTAGGAGTCTTCACAGAGGTGTACAGAGTCCCCTGTCTCATCACCCACCTACCAAGATGTCATAAACCCATGAATGATTCACCTTGATACACTCTATTTAAAAAAAAAAAAAAAAGGGATAAAAGAAAACCCCACTGAACTAGTAAAAGACGAAGCTTTTAAACATGCATTTAAACCCATTGGAACATGCCAAGCTCCCCCAATAACCAGGGACAGGCTGGGCTCCTACAAAGCCAGTTTGCACAAATAACTCCTCTTTAGTGAGCACTTGCATTCAGGCTTGGTTCAACCCAACTCCTTGCAAAATGGCAGACAAAAACTCCTATAAAAACATTGCCAAGAGGAAGTAAGGAATTCATCTGAGAATGCACCTCATCACAGAGCCAGCTGTGTTTTAGATACAAACTGCAAAATCCTAACAAGGAAAAGCTCGCAGGCCCTGAAGTCCCTCCTCTCGCCTGGGCTGTGACAGGAGACAGGGCTCCAGCACCTTCAGGCTCACGAGACCCACTCACAGAGCCAGGACCAGCGGTCACGCTCACCCCTTCTCAAACACCCGCAGCCTCCAACACGGATGCACTAAGAGCCTGCATCTGCTTACCCGGCTACAACAGACTGTAATTTACAGTAAAGCTCTGGTCTAGACTTGATGATTTTGTAGTTTCAGAAGCAGAAATTTCTTACCTCCAGTGGTAGAAACAGGAGTGAAATTCACAGATTACTCCTTATACTCAATCCCTGGCCCATATGGTGCACAGTAAACAGAAAACAAGACTATGGTATGTAGATGGCAGTCTCCCGCACACCACAAAACCAAACCAGTCAACCAAAAAACCATGAAGTCCTTCCAATAAACAAACCACCCAACCCAACATTTTAAAAACCTCCACATTTTAAAGCCTACAGCAGAACCCCAGATGCAGCACGCAACAAAAACTTACCATTGACATACTGAGTACTTCTTTTACTTGTTTAGTTTGGCTAAAACTGTACAAAATAACGAGTAAATTCAGAAGTGAACCAAACAAACGGGAGGTAGAAGAAGAATAGGGACAGGAAAACAAGAACAAGCAGATGTGCAGCACTGGAGAGAAAGGGATTTGCAGGCACTGGCTGGGAGAACTGAAAGGTAATCCTTCCCATGGTCCCTTCTCCTCCCTAAAGCAGGACCCACATCAGACACAGGCCTTAGCCCTCTTCCCCACACATACCAACTGGGCTGGAGGCACCGTGTAAAGCCAAGGAGAAAGAGACTTTCACCTGTGACCCTAGGTGTCTCAGGTAAATCACAGAGGGAAGAGCAACGGTTGGACTGTGTGGTTTCTAGTTCTAAGGGGTTCTACCAGCTTCCTGGTGATGGTAGGAAAATAACTGTAACTACAATCAGAGATGTCCCAAATAGCAACAACATTTAAGGAGAGATACTGACATTACTGTGCATTGTCCTGTCTCTTCCACTGAATGCCCAGGAACGGCACACAAGACAGCTAAATGAGGCCACAAGTTTATCGACCCAGCTCTGGTCGGACCTCACGTACATGTCCATTCTTTGCCGGATTACTGAAATACCTTTCCCACTTAATCTTGGATTTTCTCCTGGAATTTTGGATTAATAGCCCCAGGAGGTCTTTTTGTGTGCAGATACATTTGGGAACAGCTGGAAAGCACTGAGAGAAAAGCCCTGGTGCATCTCATCTGTTTTGTTCTCTTCCTGCTCGTGCTTGATCACTCTTTTCCCCCCACAGGTTGCTTTCTAACACCTCACATTAGCACATCCTCACCTACACTTAGTTGTCTTTCACCCCCCACAATTAAAGTCCTCCCCTGTACACTCACCTTCTGCTGAAACATAATTTCCTACTGATGGCTCCATTTAAGGCAAGGTTCTCTTTCAACTCTCCCCTTCCTAAAGAGCAGTAGGCCCTCTCTGCTAGAGAAAACTCAACCAGTTCCTCCTACACTTCCAGCAACCTTTCATGATGTTCAAGGTACTATCACATTCAAATTTTACATTTTAATTTTTTACATTCAAACTAAAAGCAGCCACACACAGCTAAAAAACAGATGTGCAGCCACTGATTGTTTCAATAGCTTTTTTCTCCTTTGCCCCACCAGGAATAATTTTTCAAGCAAGCAAGTGAAAAACCCAAATAAACGACATAAGACAGGCTTCCTACCTACAAACAGCAAATTCCCAGTCCCCAACCACTCCCTAGCATTGCTGAAATGTTCACTCTATGATACTCTGTAATTCTAGCAGGAAGAAGGAAATGCATAAATTAAAATTATATGGATTATACCCTCTGCAGCAAACAACCAAAGATTTTAAAACAGAGGCAATTTCTCTCTCTCATATTTAGAAACTCCAACCAAAAAAATTTACATGCCATGAAAATCCTCAGCAAAGCCTCGCATGTAGCTCACATAATTGAGGAAGTACTAATAATAGCGTGGCTGTTTGCACAGACAACATTTCCACTGTGGGTCTGAATTCGGAGCTCAAACACAGAGAAGAAGATATTTTATTGTGTGTTGCTGGCTGGAGACTAAAATCAGAGTACTGGAAACCATCTGAGTGTGTGGCAGCGCGCAGTCAGCCTGTGCAGCCAGGGAAGCGCTACGCACACCCATGCCACACCGAACACAAAGCATCTCCTGAGCACTGCAGAAGGCCCGTGATGTGTGCGCTTGTCACCAACGCAAAGAGGCGGGTGAAACTAACCTGTGTCGTGGTTCTAGCCAAAAATGAAAGCCTTTGAATTTCAGCACCGTCAGTCCCCACAGAAAAATATCTTGTCCCGACAAACGAGAAGTATATTTCTAAGCTCCTCCGGCACCAGCAAGCTCAGTTCACAGCTTCTCTTTCTGGTCTACGCTGCAGAAGTCCAGGCCTGCTCCACTCTCCAGGTCGGTGACACCCACACCTGTGTTTCTAACGGTGCTCATTAAAGGTTCTGTCGCTGAAGCTCTGAATGAGCTATATGTAGACCTATGTCTCAACGTATTTGCAAATTATTTTTGTGAAAAGGTACTCACTTTTAATTTTGTTTATCTTTCATGTGTGGAGGATCACCCAGAATAATTTCACAAACTAAAATCAGGAGTACCATACAAGAGAACCACCCAGAAGGATGATTAACAATTACCAATACATAGCAGAAATTAACTGACATACAACATACCCGCATGGCAACCCCACATTTTAGATATGATGGTGCTTCATTTAAACTCTGCAGTTGGAAATTCAGATCAGTAATTAAGTTATAATCCTATATAATCGACTCACAGCAGGAGTTCTGTGCATGGAATAAGCTGTAAGAACAAGCTATTAGGTCCTCATAAAAGGCATTTATAACCTTTAGCACCAAAACAAGCACGCAAACACTGGATCTTAAAAGTCCTCTGCTCTTGAGTAGTAGATGTTATGTTGTCACATCACTAATATGATCACCAGCTCCCATAAAAAAAAAAAAAACACAAACCACACACAGCAAGGTTTGTTTAATAACTCCAACCTTCCCCACTACATAGTAATTCATTAAAAATAAGGAAGATGCTTATCCTTGAGTAAAAGATGCCACAGAAAGATCACATGCCTATCACACCACCAGGAGCTGCCATGACACAGCTGTTCCACCGCCCAGGATGCTCCCCAGCCCTTGCGTGTGTGCGGCCCAACAATGTTGTCTGTGTTAGGAGCCCTTACGAACCCCACAGTCATCTGAAAGGCAGCACGGAGGGCAGATCCAGATGAGAGCCTCTTCCACACGACTCGCTGCCTTTCCTCTCATGGGCCAGCAGAGAGCCTGTAGGCAAGGGGCAATAGCTCTTACCGGCAGCAGACAAAGTCCAGCTCACATCACATGCCTGACAGTCTTGCCAGCTGCTGTCATCGTCTTACACTAGCTAAATATCTCATTAGGCGCTCCCAGGCCTTGCCCTCGTACCTGCACACATGCCACACCATAAACCACACCAGCCAAGTGTAACACCTGCCTTAATCTGTGCAAAGAACCCACCACAAGGAGCAGAACTGTTCCCGATTAGAGACCATCCTGACTTTTAGAGGGCAAGACCAAGTGAGCATTGCCTGGAACAGGCAACAGGACCATTATGCTTAGACCAAGCATTCTGCCCATGCAAGGCTTTACTCTGCATCCTCGCTGCTGGCATTAACAGGTTATACACATACTACACAGCTCTCTCACATGAGTTATCCCCCCACGTGCCATACTGAAACTCAGTGTTTTCAAGTGAGTGGACAATTTGCAGACTCACACCATCAGCAGGGACTGGGTTTTCATGCTGTTCCTCTAAGGAAACAGCTTGTAAGAGGCCTTTTCCTCCTCCTCTCTCTGCGCATCAAGCAAGCGTTCCTAACGTTTGAAACTCCACAAGGTGCTGACCAGCACTAGTGAAGAGGTCCAGTGAACAGAGACTTCCTTGTACAGGCCTTTACAGTCACCAGCACACCTAATGCCACAGCCCAGTCTGACAAAAACCACAGCCTTCCAAATTTTCAGACCACGACACCACAAGCTAGGGATCTCCCACCTAAAATAATGAGCCACAGCAAAACCTGCAGATGTGTCCTCTATGTTGATGGGAGCTCTGACCTGTCAGGGGATGACACAACCTACTCATGGGTCCCAAAGGGAGTGGGGTGCGCAGTCATGCCCAAAAATGATGAATGCATGAGTATAACTACATGTAACTGAGGAGAGGGGCCAATTTTTTATTATAATTTACCACACTAGACACCAATTAAGAGTCAGACTTAGAGAACAAGTAGATCATCACATCACAAGATTTCACACCCTGTTTAAGAAGAAAAACTGCAAACAATAGAGGTCACGGATGGCAGATCCTCACGCAAAGGCTCCTCCGCTTCAAGGAAGAGAAGTGAATATGAGCCACGTGCTCACACAAGGCTCTGTTGCCTGCATGAGCTGCAGGGCTATACCCAAGGACAAACCAGGCCTGTCCTGAGCTTTTCCAAAATGCTGGAATACTTTGATTCCCAGGTCAGTCTTAGCTCTTACTCAGAAGAGATTTTTAAACCTAGGCTTGGTACAACAGCAAACAGAGATAGAACCACAAAACTCTACAGGGTAACCCAAACTGAAAGAGACTCAAAAGGAGGAGGAAGCAAAGGCCACTGGCTGTACTCACAAGCTGGTGCCAATGTAAGGCAATGAAAAGACAATTAAAAACCTACAGCAGTGGTATAGTTCTGCTCTGCAGCTCTCGGGATACGTGGGCCAGGCAGAACTGCTGCCACAGATTACTGAGTACCACGGTCCACACCAACACGCGTTCATGCTTCCGTGGCAGAAACCACTGATGCAGAGAGGGCAAGCAGGCACACCTGAAAGCAGAAGTTCAGCAAGCCCCCAAACACTAAGAGCTCACAATTAGAGTTCACAGCAGTCATGAAGCACTCATGTGGTAACACTAAGAAGCTATCGGCTGGGAGAAGGACAGGGTGAACGTCTATGCCAGCATGTGGGGAGTGGGTCACCTGGCAAAGGATTTTGACTTACATTACTCAAACGCGTTCTTGGAAGAACGCCCTGCATCGACCAGGGCACAGCAGGAGGCTTGACACCCAGGCGCGCTGGCAGAGGCCTCCTGCTGACCTGGGCCCTCCCCTGCCCGATCCATTCTCTCTGCACCATGGCGGGATTTTCCCGAGAGAACTCCACGCCGCTCCTGAAGGCTGTGACCAAGCAGGTGATGTGCACCACCGGCACGGGCGATGGGCAAATAACGTATTACTAATTAACCACCAGCCACACGACGA
>NW_010391276.1:47298-79331 GCF_000710305.1 Buceros rhinoceros silvestris | reverse complement strand
CCCCCCCCCCCCCCGCCATTTGTATCTACCTGAAAGCATGAAGGCTGCACAAACTTTCCAAGAGTGACTTGAATAACGTCTTCCTTCAACACATTTCTCTCTCTTTTTAATCAGTTCTAATGCTGCTTATTGTTCTAACTGTTATTGGGAACAAGCGCCTAACAGTGGGGGACTACGGAGTGCGAGAGATGGTAGAAACAAAGGAAAAGAAAATCAATTTTTTAAAATGGTCAAACAGGAAGTACAGAATATATTCAGATATCTTACCAGTAAGTACACATGGAAAAGTTTTACATCCCGTAATGAGTGAATGAGGGCTCAGCTTTCATAGAAGCATGGAAATTCATGGCTCACAAAGTCTAATCCTCTGCTACAGGAAGAAACTGGCTTGCTTATATGTTTCTCAAGTTTCACTATGTAGTGAATAAGTCATACGGTAACTATACCGAGAAAGTAACTTTTGGATCATCATGAATGGACTTATTTACCCACCCAGCATCTGGGGTGAGACCGCTAGTGAATACAAGATTTTTCACTGCCCATCTCCTTCCTTGACACAAATGCTGGCACAGTGAAGGCAGGATTTGTAAGGAAGGGGATAGGCTTAAACCTAGAAGACTGTCCATGCTTTGAGCTATACATGTGGGTGCACCTGGAGACATATAGAGAGACATAAATGTGTCTCTGTACCCCGATATCCCTTGGAGGGGAGCTTCAGGAAACCCCGCAAAAAGTCATAACCCGAGACATAGAATTTAATTTGAGTAGTTAACAACACAATCAAGAGTCTTCGTAAAACCTCAACTGGCACATACATTTTAACATTATTAACAGGGTTTTGTCATCCAAACCTGAGGTGATATTTTGATAGGATAACAGAAAATAAAATAACTGTACTTTTTAAGACTAAACACTATTCTTCACCAGCATCTCAATTCATTTCAGGAAACGAGGGCAAAAATCAATGTCCTCATTTTCAGACAGGAAAGCCAAGGCACAGAAATGTGAAATAGCTTGTCCTAGTTTGTGAAGAAATCTGAGTGATCCCTAGTGATCATTAAGAAGAATCCAGCCTATTCTTGGCTAATGAGGCCAAAATATAAGATGTTCTTGATGTGGCTAAGACAAGATCAGACACACTTTGTGAAAGTGAAAATTTTACTAGATAATATACCATGCTCCATTCGATGGTGTGACAGAACAAAGGCAAGAAAAGAAATCCTTTATTTGAGAATATTAATTTAATTAGAACTGCATGATGCTTTTAAGAATTAATGACTGAGATATATTAGAAGAAAAGCGCGGTCAATTTACAATCACCCTAATCTAAGAGTTCAAATTTAAGGTTATGCACTAGTCTAGATTGATTTATTCCAAGTTGTTTAATTAATGTGGAGCTTTTTTAAAAAAAATATTTCAGTGTTCTTCCTATCTGAACATGGTGGAATTTGTAGAGGATTCTATTAGGCTGTGACTTTACTAATGTAATTTGATGGCTCAACATCTCAGTGTGCCTAGTATTCACTATTTGTTCTGCTTCAAGACTTGACATGATCAGTCAGATCTGAGAATTATAATTATGCAGCATAGCAGTAGACTTCAAGATTTCAAGTCCCCACAGAAAAAGCCTGTGGGTATGTAATTAAGAATGAGAAAAAAAGGTTGACCTACTTTTTCTGTTTAGTCTAAACTTCTGATTGATCTATCTTTATTTCTTTCTATTGATCTATTTATCTGCTTATCCAGTCTGTCACTAATAATCTTGACCTTATTTTGCATTGATTGATCATTTAAACTAATTTTCTAGCTGAATGTTTGTAATTTAATAATGTGAGCCAATTAGGAGTTAAACGGAATCAATAAACCATTCTGTGACATCAGTGAAAGAAATATTGATGTACCACGGTCTCATTATCCCCTTTCATCATTTTCTATTAATATTTTTAGAGCTGAAGTCAACCAAAGATAGTACTGAAACTAGGAAAATAATTTATAACTATTTGTTACATTTTAGCTATCAATTTTTTCCAGCTTCAGAAACTAAAAGCCAGAAAAGGCTGTTATTTGTTCAGCCTCAGCAGGCACTCTTCAACTAATGCACATCTGGCATGGGAAAAGATGTGTTTGACTTCTTGCTCCCACTTTCATCGTATGTGTAATCTTTGATTTCCAGCTGTTCTGCACTTCATGTCTATTTTAGTAGGAAGAAAAAAAAAAAGAGACGGATATATTCTTAGCCAATCATCTCAGAACACAGACCAGTGTAATTCATGGAGAAATCACCATTTGGCTGAGAGGTTGAAATGTTTCCTCCAGACAAAATTTGGAAAAGCAGCATTTCTGATACAGGAAATTTTATAGAAGGCATTGATTGGAACAGAGTAAACCAGATGATTCATGGTAACTGCACATAATCACATGCTTCGTCTACCTGAGGTATGGTCATCATCACAATTTCGTCTCACCGGTACATATAAATACTGGATTAGTTAAGACACCAAATGGAGCTGATCCTGTAGGCATGTCTTTCAGCTAGCTCACTTCATAAGATTTTGGCTTTCAAAGGGCAAGTGTTAGTTCCTCCATCTTTTGTGCAACACCTTTTGCCGATCTCTGTTTCCTTCAAGAGAGACCAAAAGAAAACCAAATACTTAAAAACAAGTTTTGTGTCTTGAAAAAGCAAGATTGTGAGGTATGTTTGGGGATATTTGTAAGAATGTCCTCCTATGCTTGGTATGTATTATGGGGAAAGGGGTGGTGGCAGTTGCTTGCAAATAGATCCATCCCTCTTCCTTACAGAACATCTTTATGAAAAAGCTATTTTCTTATCTATTTCCTGTGTATCTAAAAGAGCAAATAAATATACAACAATACATGAAAACCTATCAGAATCTAAGATCTATTAGATTTTATTTCAGATTTCTTATCTCCCTCTTATTCCTAGGTGTCCTGATTTGAGTTAGAACAGAACTAATTTTGTTCAGCTCAGTCTCTCCCAAGTCACTGCACTGTCTGAAGGTAACGGCAGGTTTTTGCAGACAGTGTCTGCTCTAGCAGTGACAGCGCTTGGTGTTTACAGTCACTACCAGGGGTTGGGATGCAGAAAGGCTCCTGCTTATACTGCTCCTGTGTAGACCAAGGTCACTGCTAAATCCTGTGTGCCACACTGGGGTGCAGTAAGTGAGAGGCTGCACCTGTGGGGAGGAGCAGACAGGACAGGTGACCCTAAACTGACCAGCAAGGTGTTCCATCCCATAGATGTCATATTCGGTGTAAAGCTGAGGGTTATATCATGTTATTCAATGACCTGTGTCCAAGAAGGACTCTCTCTGTTCTTGGACAGTGCTGGCCTCTGCTCCTGGTCTGGAGCTGTGAAATCATGCAGATCCTCTGCCCAGCCCTGCGGGGACTGTGGTGAGGGGCATCTATTTATAGCTGTCAAATTCTTAGATCAGGGATGCTCAATATGGGCCTATGGTGCCTTTTATCTGGCCTTACTATGTCAGCTCTGCCCTGCTAATGGTTTTGATCTGTAGCCATCCATTAATATTTATCCTGCTGATGTATTCCCTTTATTCTTTTGTAAGTGAAGAGCACCTCAGTTGGAGTTTGTCCTGGTTTGATTTAGAACAGAACGGATTCTGTTCAGTGATTTCACTTCTCAGCTCAGTCTCTCCCAAGTCACTGCACTGTCTGAAGGTAACGGCAGGTTTTTGCAGACAGTGTCTGCTCTAGCAGTGACAGCGCTTGGTGTTTACAGTCACTACCAGGGGTTGGGATGCAGAAAGGCTCCTGCTTATACTGCTCCTGTGTAGACCAAGGTCACTGCTAAATCCTGTGTGCCACACTGGGGTGCAGTAAGTGAGAGGCTGCACCTGTGGGGAGGAGCAGACAGGACAGGTGACCCTAAACTGACCAGCAAGGTGTTCCATCCCATAGATGTCATATTCGGTGTAAAGCTGAGGGTTATATCATGTTATTCAATGACCTGTGTCCAAGAAAGACTCTCTCTGTTCTGCCTTTGACCCCAATCCGTGCATTCCTGAGTACAGTTCCAGAATCCAGCTTCTGCATCCAGTTCCTGTCTGCCACTTAGTCCAGTCTGGGACTTCCCCAACGTCTGCCCACAGCATCAGTAGGGTCAGTGATTGCCATCAGGGGGGTTGGGTTCAGTATTGATATTGTATGTATTTGTATATATTTCATTTTATTGTTATTATTTTCCTTAAAGCAGTTTGTTTTCTTTTCCAGATCCATGTCTCTCTCCCTTAACACTTTTCTTTTCTCCTTTGGGATGGAAAGGGGTTAATAGAGAGCATCTATCATTCATCTAGTGGCCAGCCCAGCTTTAAGACTAGATTAGAAGCTTCTTTGGTCCATCCATTGCTTGTGTTACATTAATTGTAACTATGGTTTCCCACAGGCTTGAGAACAATTTGTCATTCTTGCCTCTGGATGGTGACAGACACATTCTGCTACGCCAAGAGCTGGACCATATGTAAGTGTTATTAGCATGCATTAGCACTGTTGTAAGCTTCTTGTGTACTTTCCCGTAAACCCTATCAGATGTTGCTCTTTTGTTTCGGCATTTATTTTGCTTCACTTTAATGTCTTCTTGATAAATCCGTCCTAGCAACAAAACATAGATTATTATGGTTTTAGACATAAGCTCCTGTGAAGGTGCTGGTACCATCCATGTGCCATTGAGCAGCCAATATAATCCTTCCTTTAAAATTTCTGTAATTCTTTGTAATCTTCTCCCTACATTCTACTTTTCCAGCTGGATGGACAGCACAGTGGCACTGGCCTGCCCCTCACCAGGTTCTGATTTCGGTTGTTAGCTCTATTCTGCAAATGTCCCTTCTCCGTGCCAGAAGAGATTAGCTCTATGTAAATTAGCTGCTATGTAAATCCAGATGTTTGCCACATGAATAATTCTTAGTCTGTCTGAAAGCCCATGACAGAAAAGAGGAAGGATACTACATGCCAAATAACAGCCTACTGGAATCCTGCTGGACAATTACTTCATTTGGGGGGAAGAAGGTGATGTGCAGCAGCCAGGCCCACAGATATTTGCACATCGGTGCTTACATCAGTGTCTGCATGACACAGCCACCTCCTGACTTCAATTCTCTTTATGTTGAATCTTTTTTGAGTTTCACCTGTCTGAATTGTGAATGGGATAGACAGAATAAGGAAGAGGCACAGCAGTGCACAGCAGTCTGAGCCAAAGTAATGCAGGCTTTTCCCCACCCTCACAAAAACCGAAACCATCAATTGCCCCAACAGCTAGCAGTTAATGCAACATTTTAACAGGCGTCTGCAGTTGAAAAGACAGCACTGGACTGCATTAGGGGATGAAGGAGAAGAATATAACGATATTATATGCTGTTAAGAATCAGGTGGCATGTCCTCATTTTAGACTACAGGCACACTCTTTTTAAAAATCTGCTGTAAAAACAAACAAACAAAAAAGTAAATTGTATCATGGGGAAATAAACAGTTAATTGATATTGTCAGTGGAGCAGTGGGAAGAATCTTCACAAAAGTAGTATAGGATGATGGGGAGGGTTTGGTCTGGTAGCAAAAAACTATAAACTATGCCATTAAGACTAACAGCGTGGTCCATCTGCCCTCCTCCTTTCCTAGTTCAATGACAAGGAAGAGAGCATTTCAACAAACCAGAAAAATTCTTCTTCCTCCCTTCCCCAATCTGTGTAGTTGATATATACCCAGATGAAGACCGAGAAAATAACCTAGTTTCTTCACAAGTATTGTCATTCATGTGCCACAACCACATCTACAGTTGGACTTATTACAACCAAACTAAAGAGCTTCTGGCCCTCAGGTTTCTGGGATACAGGCTGGCCTATAGGGAATTAGCACACAGCAGTGCCTGACACTCTTTTCAAAAATTTCTGGATTAACAGAAGTACAGTATTCACTCAGTGTGAAAACCGGTTTTCATGGTGTCCTGAGGTATTGCCGCACAGACTTTGGAGAAAATAATCGTCATCATCCTCCTTGACCTTATCATCATCATCATCATGAATGATGAACAAGCTCATTAGCAAGATATGTGACATCAAGGAGATCTGAAGGTACTGAAGAGACAATTTCTCATGACAAAACCTTTCAAATGGACCTCATTTCTAATTTCCTCTACGTACATTTTTGCCTTCTTAAGCTATCTTGACGCAGGGGATGGTCAGTATTCACCATTTGAGGGAAGAACTCCAGTACACCACAGCTTTCTGAGAGTGCTGTATAGCCAGCAGAGGTTTCACATACACATAAAAAAAATTATTTCATATTTCTTAATAGAGGCAAAGCATTCTAGATTCAGATTCAAAGCAAGAAAAGAGGTTAAAGAGCAGAAAAGGGGAATGGAAATGAAGATTGTGGATGGAATACAAATTCCAGATGGAAAAATTGGAAAAGTACAGAGAAAGAGTAACAGTAAGTAGATGGTAGTTCCCCTTGCATGGGAATGAGAAAAAGGGAAATTTGAATCTTTGTGTTGCAAAGATACATCACTTTTTCTGTTGTTGATTTTTGGAGTTTTTATTTGGTTTTGTTTTATGTGTGGGGTTTTGTAGTTGTTTTGTTTGTTAAAAAGAAAAAATCAATAACTTAATTTGGGGGGGTTGGTTGGTTTGTTTGTTAAGCACAACATATTACACAAATTGAAAATCAATGCAGTTCAAAATATGCCCTCCATTTGCAGTTCTATAATCCAAATATTTTTATTTTTTGTCTGGCTCTAAATGCTAGATCAATCACATAGATTTCCATTAAGAGCAAATGAGGCTTGTCCATTTCCCTTCCTCCCCAATGAGTTATTATTTTAATTTCTTTTTCATGTAAGCTTCTTTTTGCATTATTTCTAAACCTTGCTGTGAGTAGAATTGCAAAAAGTGAAATAAAGTATCTGGAGACTCCATTAATGGAGTCCGTTCATTAATGATAAAAAGCACTGGATGAAGACTCTTACATCAGTGGAGTTTCCCAATAATATTCAAGACTTTTCCAAGCATATCTTTTTTAATTTTTTTTCCAGAATTTATGTTCATATTAAAGAAAATCCCTTGATTGAATTTAATTTTTTACTGTTCCGTAATTCTCTTTTCTTTCTTCATTTTGGATTTTACTTTTCTCTACATTAAATTTAAAAAGAAAACCACTGCCGTTTAACTGCCAGGTCTGCAAAGCTTAGAGCTTAAATTGCCTTGGAAACCGAAGTTTATGTAAGGATAATGGATCTTTGTTATTTGACAAGTCACCAATTTTATTATGTAGTGACAGATATAGTTTCGATTTATCTAAATTTATGATTGGTTAAATTTTCTTTTTACAAGAATAGGCTAATGATTAAATATGGAAACATCTGTAGATTTTTGTGTTTTGATTTGTTCATCATTCCATAGATACAAGATAATAAAATGAAAATCATTGGAAGACCTTGTTAAAAATTTAAAGAAAATTACATATTGAAAACCAATCCTGAATTTTGCATGGGACATGTTCAAACTGGGTTGTAAAATATTACATATTTAATCTCTCAGAGAAAAAGCTTCTGGTGGTTATACCCAGACTATTCAAACTCAGTATTTGATGACGATATAAAAGAATTTGGAGTACCTATGTCCACTGAATGGATAATATAACTCCTCCACACAGCATGTGCATGATCACCAGTATCAGCTTTGTATAGAAATTCAGCTGTTGTTCTCCATCCCTTGAGGCAGTGCTTTGTGGAGGCTCTGAAAGACTTCCCCAGCCTGTACATGCTGCGATACAGCGTGCTGAGGGATATCAGCGGGGCATCTAAGAAATCCCTTTTCTCTCTTGCAAAGTCAAAGCACTCCTCTTGACAGGTGTGGTGAGGAGGAACACGCTGGGGTTGTCTCATGCTGCAAAGATCCAATTCCTTCATGATAATCAGAGAAAGAAGTAATAGGACTGGTAAGTAAGAAAACTAAGCTGGAAATCTTGGGGAAAAAAGGAGAAAAAATGGTTCTTTCTTATATAGAAGGAAACAAATTGGCAGTTCCTAGACCAGCTTTTGGATTTTTGTGTTTCCAGTGTCCCGTTTGCTCTTACCTGATTTGACCAAGACATGAGTTCCTTTTAAAGAAATACCTGTGGCTGAAGATGAACCTTGGGCCGAGGTTTGATGGTGGATTTGTATTTTAAATTTTTCCAGCACACTGTCACAATTCTAAAGTCTACTGGCCCTGTCAGAGCCCAATTCCTTGAAGACAGAGTGATTACCAAAAATATTTGCGCAGTGATAATCCTTCTAGGTTTATGCTCTCAACATGCAGTTCACCACCTGGCCTGAGGATTATACGGGATTAAAACAAATTTCAGATAAAAACTGCAGTCTCTGATTTGGACATGCTTTCCTTGTTGCTGTCTATTCCTAGCAACTCTCATTCCTCAGTTACAAATTTAATCGTGTTTTCTATGTTTCAATATGATACTTTTAATGTTGTAGGTTTTGATTAATCAGTGATTAGTTTGTGCAAGTGAAAATGTCTCAGAAAGTACCACTTTAACTCACACAGCTTGTACACTGCTGGAGTCCTTTCCAATATCAATTCTATCTAGTTCTTTCTCATAAATATTCACAGAAAGCTCTCCTTCTTAGCTTTAAAACATGACCCCAGGATCCATCAGCCTTGCCGTCTCACTAATGCTGTTGGACAGGGATTTTTATCTTTCTAATCCTGAAGAGAACTGTCATGGCAATGCTGGTGTCTAAATAGAAAGAGGCAGTCATTTATTGAAATGAACACCAGAATATGTATTTTTTTACATTCTTTCATATATCAGAGACCTGAGGGTGTTTTGTTCAAACTTTCCCCAAAATGTTACCTTTTAACAGAAACAAGTATTGTAATTTTGAAATAAAGGAGCTGCATTTTAGAAAATCTTGAGCAGGGACTTCCAAGTTTTGTTCACAAATGGGTGCTTCAACATGAGAAATCAGGCTAGAAGTGCTGTGTAACAAAATTAATCTTCAATGCAATGCCTAAATCAAATGCAGTGTCCCAAATGCAGACTTACCTTGCAAGCCTTCTATGAATTCTTTACAATCTTTGTGTGATCTTTGGGAGCATCTGGGAAGCCCTTGTTCAGAAACATGGAAAAAAGGTAACTGATATTATTTGGGTTTGTATACTGCCCATTGTTTTCAATGAAGTTGAAGACCTGGCAATAGCATAGACAAGATAAATAAAAGCTCTTAATAAATTCCCTTGTCTATACACTTTTCTTGGATAAAATTCACAACAAATGATGTGGAAGAGCTCAGCTCAGATGTATTGTCAGATAAACCTGGCATTAGCTGTCTGCATGCCAGCTGGAATGGAAACGAGACACTTTTCGATCACTGTCTGTAAAGGAAACCTCTCTTTTTCCATTTCCATTATGTCTTGTTAGGGGTATTTCATGCGTTTTTCCCTTGGAGGTTGCATAGAGAGCAGTAATGAAGAAATACACCAGCTATCACAGTAGTATGCCAAAAATAGAAGTTTGAACTCAGCTGCAGCCTTCTGTCTGTCCTGTTTGCCTGACCCCTGCAAGCATGTTACTCACTGGGAGACAGGGGATTAGTCAGAAAGCCGGTACTGATAAAATAAACTAGGTACAGACTTGGCAAACTTTTGCTCATGATTCAAATGTACATACCAGGTAGCTGGAGAATTCCTTGAGGCCAGAATCGAGAGGCATGATAGGAGTGCCAGCCCTGGCACCCAAACCTTGATTCCCATGTGAAAAAATTATAGCATAAAAGAGACTATTACAGTATTAGTACATCCAGTAACCTTTCTCACTTCTCCCTCAGGTCAGGCTGATTCAAAGGAAAGAGCTCCTGTGAGTTGTTACATCTCTGCTGTAGAAACCACAACCATTCAAAGGAAGATTAAATTAGACAAGTGTCATTAGGTAAAATTAAAGGGCTAGTAAAAATCAGGAAAGCAAGCTAGACTCAATTTTTGTACTTGATTTACCCAGTTGATGTTAGGCATCATGTTTGTTGCTCAAAACTGCACCTACCCTACTTCAGTAGAGAAGCTTACTTGAGTGAATGCACTGAATGTAAATGTCTCTGGGCTTTGGGGTTTAAGTCATCCATTAGCACTGCCTTTTATTTTATCCAATTAACATTTATACACTCAGGAAGGGAATACTTTTTTAGCCTAGCAATAAGAGGTTGTATTTTCCTCTTTACATCCTCAAATACAGACAATAACCCCCTAAGGAGAGTTTAAGGGTTTTTTTTCATTTGGTATGTATGTTCTGAGGGAGGAGATTTTGGTGGGAAAAAGTGATCAGTAAGCAGTGATTGCTGTTTTTCTCTTCAAATTTTGCTGGAAGTCTAGAAAGTCAAATAAGTGTTAAAGCCTGCCACTTTCCTCAAGCAGCAGTTTATCTCCTGTGCTAAGGGAGAGAACTGCTACCACAACAAATGAAGATCATAATGCTATTTTAACAATAAATTTACACAAGCAATGTCCTTTAGCTTAAGCTGTGTGCTGCAATGAGTCAGCTAATACAAAATAAGGTTTAGGGGAAGTTAATGCACCAGAGAATCTAGCAGGACCTAATTCAGCCTGATGAACTAACATGCTACTTCACTATGAAATATGGACTATGTTGGGAACACGACTGAATACTTTGTGGACCAAGGTCTTTAACCAGAGCCGGAGAGATTAAACTAGACTAGCAGTAAGAAATAGTCACTGCAATTGCTTTTTGTTCTCCCAGGTGTCTGTCTGGCTCTAATGCCCTTGGTTATACCCACCTTGGGAGTTTTAGAAGGAAGAAAGCAGGGCAGCCATGCTCCCTGCCACATGCTCTCTTTAACTCTTAACAGATCAAGCATTCTGGGCAGTTGCTATGAAACACAGGAAACTGTCACTGTGTCTCAGTGCCATGTTTGCCTGATAGGGTTAAAACCATTTCTTCCACAGGAATATACTCAGATATGTTGTGAGGAACATATCGCAGATCACACAAAGATGAATGTGCAAAGATTAAAAAAAAACAAAACAACCAAATCCCTGTACTCAATTGTACCACTGATAAAGAAATATAAGATTACAGTTTTCACAAACTTCCTAATTCTTGTAGGAAGATTATTGGAAAGTTCTCCTCTACAGTTGCTTATGTGACAACATCAATAACAAAACCAAAACAAAGCTTCAGTTCTCCCTGAAGTCCTTGTAAGTTAAAGCTGTAGCTCTAGCTCCCTGTATCTGATTAATAAAGAATGCAGCAGTATCCTTAAGTTTCCTGGGTTTTACAGAGGCAATGATTCACCTTTAAAGCCACAGGTAGTTGTGCGATAACTGAAGATAAATCTGAGGTTCTCTGTGAAACAATGAAGAAACAAATACTCTAGACTATCTTCTAAAATAGAGGGGGTTTCCTCCCAAAAGTACTTTGTTCTTGGCAAATGCAGATCTAGATGTTTGTGTTGGGGACTGCTATCTGTACACTGTCTATTTTTTAGGGAGCTCTTATAAGAGATAAATACTCAAAAGTGGTAGATAAGAATATGCCTGAATTTTATCTGCATTTGTATATATCCACATTTTACAAAGTGAGCCTCCTCATTTTACTACAGGCTGTACAACTTTCCCCCTTTTTTTTCCACCCCCATAAAGTGGTGACATCTCTAGTAGTGCATCTCGTGCTCCACAGCACTCACAGATGCAGCTTCAGCCTAAGTGAAAGGTGGGGAGGATTCGTCATTACATGAATGTGAAAACAAATATGTTACATGAACATGCCTTATTTTGTGATAGTCCTTATCTCACTGCTCCCCACTTACAACTTTGTCTTCTGGAGTAGTCTGCACAGTGCTAATTATCTCGAGCCAAACCTGTACAAGTATTTAGGTGCCCAAAAATGAGAATACTTGTATTTACAAAAGTGTAAGTAATTAGGCAAATCCTCTAAAGGTTTTGACTAAATTTCCCAATTATTTCTGCTGATGACTCTTTTATAAGGCCTCCTTGAGTGCTTTTGTGAATACTACACTTTTAAATACCTAACTGTGGCCTTTCTGCATGTTAGGGTGTTGGGTGAACTGCTCTTATGGATGTGCAATACAAGAATATGGCACATACGTTAATAATCAACATGCTGATTCTCCATTTATAACCATTAAGTACACAAGCTTGAGTACATCCGTTTTTCTGTCTCCCTGGTCACACACCAGACTCCAGGCAGGCTTCACGCAACCTCCAGTCTGCATTGGCAGCACAACCCTGTCACTTGCGAAATAAAACACCTTGAAATTTTGCAGTTGCAAATCAGATTTCTCTATCAGAGCAGTGATTTTTGAAAGCGAGTACCTAATTCTGTTGCTTTTATGTAATGCATAGAAGCAATTGAAATATCCTGGGTTTATCCCTGGATTTACAGCTGGGGGGAAAATACACATCCAGGCACTGTTCTGTGACAGCGGCTCTCTGGGGAAAAAGGGATACATGCAATTTCTTTTTCTCCATTTTTGCAAAAGATTACCAAGTAATTTGTCCAGGTCATTTTTATACAGTCACCACAGCTCCTAACACTTGTGCTTCCTTTCCCCTAGAGCAGGAGACACAACAACTCTTTACTACTCTTCCTCAGCGATTCAGTCAAGTTACTGCCTGACTCCCTGATTAATTCACGTCTCCCTCTAAGTGACAGAGTTCTGGCTCTGCAGATCCCCACTTTCTACCAGAATAATCATGTAGCCTTCTGCAGCACGCAGGCTCCTGGGTCTGGACAAGCTGTTTGAAAAGTGACTTGACTGCAAGATAAAGCCATGTTGGCTGAACCTCTGTGCTATCTCCAAAGCAGATTGCTGCAGTAGCGCAGACAGCCTACTAACAGCCTCCTCTGTTTGCTTCTGTCTCACTGTGCAGGAAAATACTTGTTTAAAGGCAAACACCAAGGCTGTCAAACAGAAACGGAAATGAAACAGCTGATGTCTGATTGCACATCCCAAGTCCTGGATCAGTGGCCAAGTGCATATGTGTAAATCAACACATGTTTAGAGACACTTATAAACAAAAGTAACTTTCTAAAAGTAGCCACTTGTCCCAGTCTCAGAATCATAGAATCAAAGAATTGTTTATATTGGAAAAGACTTTTAAGATCATCAAGTCCAACCATTAACCCAGCACTGACCAGTCACCACTAAACCATGTCCTTCAGCACCACATCTACATGTCTTTTAAATACCTCCAGGGTTGGTGACTCCAACTGTTCCCTCTGCAGCCTGTTACAAAGATTTATAACCTTTCAGTGAAGAAATTTTTCCTAATGTCCAGTTCAAATCTCGCCTAGCACAACTCGAGGCCATTTCCTCTCATCTCTTGTTACTTGGGAGAAGAGACTGACACCTACCTTGCTACAGTCCCCTTTTCTTATGAGCCCCCTTTTCTCCAGCGTCAACAACCCCAGTTCCCTCAGCCATTCCTCATAAGACTTGTTTTCTAGACCCTTCACCAGCTTTGTTGCTCTTCTTTGGACACAGTCCAGAACCTAAATGATGTTTTTCTAGTGAGGAATCCAAAACCGAACACAGTGTTATAGGGGCACAGTCACTTCCCTGCTCCTGCTGGCCACGTTATTGCTGATACAAGCCAGCGGTCAACCAACACCCCCAGGTCCTTTTCCAGCCATTCTTCCCCAAGCCTGTAATGTTGCAGGGGGTTGTTGTGGCCCAAAAGCAAGACCCAGCATTTGGCTTTATTGAACCTCATACAGATGGTTTCAGCCCATCAATCCAGCCTGTCGAGATCCCTCCGTAGAGCCTTCTGACTTTCAGGCAGGTCAACACACTTGCCCAACTCAGTGCCATCTACAAACTTCCTGAGGTGCACTTGATCCCCTCATCCAGATCGTTGATAAAGATGTTGAAGTGGACAGGCCCCAATACTGAGCCCTGGGGAGCACCACTTGTGACAGGCCACCAGCTGGATTCAAGTCCATTCACCATATTGATTCTTCATACTCTGCACCTTGGTTTCATCACCCCGGAGGTCCTCGTGCCACTGTATCATTTCATGTGAAACTACTAGCCATATGTGTTTTCACCTTTTGCCTAGTTGTCAGCTGGTATCTCAGCAAATATTCTTGAATTTTCTGTTCTTTATCAGCAGCCTTCTCCCTCATGGCCAATTTCTATTTCATGGTAATATGCAGAAAGTGGATATATAGGTAAAAGAGCTAATTAGGAACTTTGAATTGAATCTCAGAAGATCCACGTTCTGTGGCTAGATTTAAAAACATACTTTTTGTTCCCTGAATATAAATCTGAAAATACATAAACTTTCATAGCATCTTAGATGAGAGGACAGAAGGGATCTGTTTCCTGCAAATATAACAGAGTTATTTTTACCTGTTGTAAAAGGGGGGTTGTTCAAGACGACCTTCAGAGGACCTTTCCAGCCTCGATAGTTCTGTAACATTTACACGTCTGAACAAGAAGAGTCACTTTTAAGGATCTCTTATATTATTACTATAATCCTGACAAAATTATCTTTACTGTTTCACACACGTCAGAATAATGTCTGAGAGAAGGCAAATTAGAAGGTTTCTGTGTTCCACTGTGACAAAATTGCAGCCTTTACTAGGAACCTTTTTTGGTTCCACAAAATGAACAAACTAAGCTGTAACTGTGAGGTGGGACTGGGAATGCTCTAACATCAACAGAGTGCAGCAAGTGGGGCTTGAACCTATTTATTAGCTAATTCAGAAGTCTTTTGACAAGACCTACCAGACACGAGCACCCCGCAGTACAAACTCTCACTATTATTTCTTACTCCTCTTTTACAGCGAATGTGCAAAAGGAAGTGGTTTGTAGTTTGGACATGGCCATTGGAGCAGGTAAATATTTCCTTCTATTAGCTAATTCAGAAGTCTTTTGACAAGACCTACCAGACACGAGCACCCCGCAGTACAAACTCTCACTATTATTTCTTACTCCTCTTTTACAGCGAATGTGCAAAAGGAAGTGGTTTGTAGTTTGGACATGGCCATTGGAGCAGGTAAATATTTCCTTCTACAGTTTAACAGTATGTCTCAGAGAATCTTTTCAATAGCTGAGAACAGTCATTAGGAACTTGAGACCCTTTTTCTTTCTTTTAAATTAATTATTTCTATAATGTAGTCATGGACAGGCACGGGCAGGGCTCTAGTCTCCAGTCCTCTGAAAACACATAAGAGATAAACTGTCTTAAATAACTTCTAGTTATAAAAAGCATAAGAAACAAACTTATTATCACACTTGAATGTGAAGTAACAGCACAATGTTTGTAGTTAAAGAATACCATTGTGTTCTTTACGGACTTTTTAGTTTAGTGGCTGATCCAAAAAATTATGGGAACAAACCTTTGGAAGTATCTCCTCCAAAAATATTTTGCTCAAAAAAAAAAAAATTATTTCTTCTGTTTGGGGTGTTTTTTAACTCAATTTGTAGTTAAAATATTTTCATTTTCTAGTGTAAACAGTCCTAAAATTGAAGGTTGAAATGCTGTACTTACAATGTGGCAACATCAAGCGACTGCAATTATCCAATGGTACCTTCTCCATGACTATTATTGTTTTAACCAAAATTATCATCAAATACTCTTGTAGGCAGCATGGTGCAGAACATTTAACACTTTCCTGAATTGTGCCGCCTTTTCCACATACTTATTGCAGGAAGAGTATCAGATGATAGTCACTGATATGGGCCAGCCAAAAGATCTGTCTTTTGTTCCTTCACACATGTCACTTCCTGCATTTTATCAGTGTCTCTGATTATGAATAAGAAAACAACACATCTACAATGTCAGAATAAAACTGGAAGTATATGTAAAACCAATAGATGCTTTTGTGAAATTTTAATTTGTATGATTTATAGTTTGAATACAGTAAAAGTAGATTAGAGAGGAGGGGGCATTGGGATTGCGTTCTCTGCAAGCTTCTATCTGGAGCCTACAGAGAGGTAGTTTTGAGGAAAACTAAAGTATAGCTAACTATAAAATATTATTTGTGTCTTCTGTTTACAGTTATCCTCAGTTCTTTCCTGAGCTCTGATTCTGAAACGATTTTTGTTTGTATTTAGATTTATACCAAGCTTTGCTGCCCCAAGTTGCTGTGCTCATTGCAGTGGTTTGGGTACTTCTAAATAAACTCAGGTATAATAGAAACTGCGATTCTAGCTGCATCGTTCTCTCCAAAGGCTTTGAATGAGAGCACAGAACACCTTGGGTAGTGTAACAAATGCTGTAGAACATTCATACTTCATTTATATTACGTATGAAATTTCATTTTCTAGGGCTGATATTAGAGGGGTTAGTGGCTGCAGGCAGAGGTAATTTTATGCCTCTTTTATGAGCAATGAAGACCTAGATAGGTAAATATTGTGTTCTCTAGTAAGACAGGTTATATTCTACAGTCAGCTGGAAAACACCATTTCTGATCCAAGTCAATTGTTAGGCCTCAATCACTACAACAAAATGTGAGTTCTATATTGAAATACTTATCATTAATGAAATCTCTCATACCTTTTTTACTCATTTTCCTTGTCATTGTGTGCAGGGGTAGCAATTACTGAGAAGCTATTCATTAATCTGTTTTAATGCATTTATTTTAGAGAAGACCATGTCAATGAAACATTCATAGCAATCAAAGCAAAAGATGGGAAGATTTGTGAGGAACTGAGCTCCAGGAAGAATTTCATCCTGCAGATTTAAGTCTGCTCCTATATGACTTTTTACAGCTTGGCTGTACTTTCCTTGTTGTAACAATAGGTCATTCTGCTAAGGGGATGAAAAGAATCCAGAATCTGGGAGGTTGATGAAGTCCCCAAAGATTAGGACCAAGGCCTTGAACTCAATTGAAAATCTCTGGGAAGGAAGCATTTACACTCAATTTCTGCCTCCTGTACTTTCAGGTGAGAGAGTAACTCTTCAGGGCCTATGGTTGCGTTTCACTTGCAGGATCTAGCCTTTATCTGTGTAGAGTCACATGTAGATCCTATTCTTGCATCAAAACGTTACTTAGCTTCCCCACATACTTACACAGTATGACATTAAGCAGTATTTCTTTAGAGCTAAAGTAGGTCGTCCAAGTTTTTTCCATGATGGTGCATTGCAGTAGTTGGGCAAATGGCGGATGATGCAAGATGTGGCTCTGTAACGTTTCTGGTCTCAGGTCCTAGTATTATTATGCTTTCCTGCACTACAGATGCTGGCACCCATTCCGTTAGTGTTGGCAGTAACATAGAAGAAAATAAAGCATTTTTAAAGACCAATTTGATACTCTTCTATGATGGCATGACTGGCTCTGTAGATGAGCAGGGAGCAGCGAATGTTGTCTGCCTCAATTTCAGCAAGGCTTTTGACACTGTCTCCCATAACATTCTCATAGGAAAGCTTAGGAAGTGTGAGTTAGATGAAGGGACACTAAAGTGGATTGAGAACTGGCTGAATGACAGAACTCAGAGGGTTGTGATTAGCGGTGTGGAGCCTAGCTGGAGGCCAGTAGCCAGCGCTGTTCCCCAGGGGTCAGTACCAGGTCCAGTCTCGTTCAACATATTCATCACTGACCTGCATGAAGGGACAGAGTGTGCCCTCAGCCAGTTTGCTGGTGATATGGAACTGGGAGGAGTGGCTGATCCACCAGAAGGCTGCGTTGCCAGTCAGTGAGACCTGGACAGGCTGGAGGGCTGGGCAGAGAGGAACACAATAAAGTTCAAAAAGAGCAAGTGTAGGGTCCTGCACGTGAGGAGGAATAACCCCATGCACCTGTACAGGTTAGGGGTTGACCTGCTGGAAAGGAGATCTGCAGAGCAGGACCTGGGAGTCCCGGTGGGCAACAAGTTAACCATGAGCCAGCAATGTTGTGGCCAAGCAGGTGAATGGTATCCTGGGGTGCTTTAAGAAGAGTGTGGCCAGCAGGTTGAGGGAGGTTCTCCTCCCCATGTACTCTTTCCTCATGAAGCCCCATCTGGACTACTGTGTTACCACTATTAATTTGCTCTCTGAGAGCAGGTCGAGGTACATAGCACTTCATTCCAGACATTGGATGAATATATACCAAAGATGGTTAGTTTCAGAGTTTATCCTGTAGGATCAGGGAAAACAGGTAAGTGCAGTGCAGAAAGCAGAAAAACATACTAAGGGCAGGCTAAAAATGATCTGCCGGAAGTATTCTCAAATGAAAATTGCGTTTCCTAAAAGCTATTTTTTAAACTAGAAAAACATTTTTATAGAAAACAATTGAATTTGAAATTGGCCTGAAATAAAAAAGGGGTCAGAAACAAGCTTAGCTAAACTTCCAGTAAGTATCATCTGAAAACAAATTTTACTTTTTTCAATTTTTTGATAGCTTTGCAACAGTGATATTCCTAAAGGTGGATCAGAAAATACTTGCGTGGTAGCTATAAGGTTGTATGAGTCATTTCCCTGCTTATGAGGCAACCCATGCAAATGCAGCTTGCATCATTGAAAAAACAATGCTGCAAAACCGACTGGTTTTAAGCAAATGAGATAGCTCTGAGAATCACAGGGTGACCTGAGGTGAGAAGGCACTTCTGGAGACAGTCCAGACCAAGCTCTGCTCAGAGCAGTAGCTGCTAGAATGGGCTGACAGGGACATGTCCAGTTGGATTTTTAATGTCTCCAAGAATGGAAACTCCACAGCCTCTCTGAGCATCCTGTTCCAGTGGGTGAGTATCCTCACAGTGAGGAAGTGTTTTCTTGAGTTTAAATGGAATTTCCTGTATTTCAGCTTGTACCCACCATCCACTGTTTTGCTCCTTTTTAATTATGCATTCCCAAATCCACAGTTCTGATTGCATTAGGCTCCCTGGATTCAGGATCACAGATGAACAAGGATGAAAACTGTTTCAGCTGCCTAAAAAAATAATGAAGGGAGGACATTTTCTTCTCTTTATTTTAATAGTAATCAAAGTTAGATTGCACCTTTGTAATATTTTGGGGATATTAAATGTGACTGAGCTACTGTCTTAGAGCGATTGCTCGTGCTGTATTTGATCGTATGAAGATGTTGTCTTTTATGTTTTTTAAACAGTTTCAGAACATGAATCCCATGGACCACAATGGTGGACTGCACATCCTGAAAAATCTGCAACCAATTAGCCTAAAATATCAAAGGAAAAGAATTCATTAATAAGTCTCTTGAGATTTAATGCCCATATGGACCCGTAAAATTCTTTCAGAATAAATACTTTGCTGAGTTGGTTATGTCTCTATTTTAATATCTATAAATATAAACTTTTCCTGGGTCTGAGGGAGTTCTGATACCCTGAAAACTAGTTAATCCACTGGGAACTTCCTTGACTTATATGTTAGCACATGGTTAGCTTGAGGGAGGATGTCTTCCCTTCTAAGTCATTACCTTAAGTTTTGAGAGCTACTGATTCAGCTGGTTATACTTTCTATTCTCTTCCTCAGGAGATTAATACTGTCTGTCTGTTTTTATCTGTCTTCTGATCATCCCTTGAGCTGTGAAGGCAACTCCAGAAATATCTTGGCTTCCACAGATTTGGGAGTAGACTACTGGTGTAGTGGTTGGTAAACCAGGAAAACAGTCTTTGCCTTGTATCAATCTCAGCAAAATATTTTCCTGTGTGCAGTATAATTATATAACAGTTCTAGTCACAGATTAGAAATCCATCACGGAGAATGGACTTCAACCAGAGAACAAAACCTACTTCATGCCCCAGCATGAAGAGCTTATGATACCAGCATAAGGCAAGAAACTACAAATGGGTGTAGATGGAAGGGAGCACAGGAATCCTCTGTGACTTGTTATGATGAAATGCGGTTCTTACGTCAAAGATGCTGTTGAAGTAATTCGTTCAGCTCTTCATCTTTTAAAAGTAAGCTGGACAAAGTGCCAAGACACAGACTTGAAAGATTTAGGTCTTGAATATTTTTTCAGTAAAAGAAATTTTACCCTCCAGATTCTAATTCCTGTTTCTCCAAGGAGGAGCTTCTAGTGCGTGTTGCTTTAACTTGCGTGATAAAGGAGAACATTTGCACTATTCTGTACCTAGCTGCATGTATGCTCACAAAGGGGGCATATACACACATTAGAATGTGTACATTGATATATTAATTTTAATTGCTAATAACACATATTTAAACTTAGAGGAAATGAATACATACAATCTTAAAAAATTTGATTTGCTACAGGAAATAGGGTTAAATTACTTGTGTTTTCCTTTATCTCCCCAAACTATCTGCAGTTGTTTTACATCACACAATACACTCATTTCTTCCATAAAATGTCTCTGATGTGCTGAAGCAGTAGATTACCTGAAAATCACTCAGTAACTCAAATTCTGTGTATCAGGCAAGATACAGAAAGATTAAATGAAATGAACTGCAGGTTGCAAAACAGAAGCAAGAAAAATAAACAATAAATAGAAAAAATATATGCAAATTATATGTAAATTCTCTGCCACATTAGATCTTTGTATCACCAGTCATTCTTCTGCTTTCTTTCAGATTAGGAAAAAGACATGCCTATGCATGCAGTAAAGGTCAGCTTTTTCCAAAGAAAGTAAACATCCATTTTAAAAATGTGTATTTTCTGGTTGGCTCGTTACCCTGCTCTATGGAGGGAATATGCTTTTCTCTGTCTTGCTTCTATTTCTTTCTTTCTCTTGCCTCACCAGAGACAAATGAGAATGGCATCTGTGTTGTTGCTGAGATATGAAAGTCAACACAACCCGATACAAAATGCTGATGGTGATTGTCCCGGTTTCAGATTAATGGGGCTGCTTTGTTTGTGATTGACATATCAAACAGCCAATTAGAGTATTCCTCCCATGCATGTCAGCGCATCTCACTGGCTGTGGAGACTTTGGTGGGCACGGTATTTCTTTAAGAACGACGCACCTTTTTCACCTGCCGCTTTGACGAGCCGTGACACCCCTTTGCTTGCTGCCCTTCGGTGCTTGCCACACAGGATGAGCCATGACCCTCATTTGATTGTTCCCTTTTTCAACCGCTGCCTGGACGAGCCTCTACCCCGCTTTGCTTCGCTGCCATTTTCTGCCCTGCCTTTGGAGAAGCCGCAGCTCCCATTTTTTGCCCACCACTTGAACCGCTGTGACAGGACCACTGCTACCGCTTGGCTCAGCTGCTCGCCACCAGCCATGACCACATATCGCTGCTGCTCAATATTGCTGGACTGCCACAACCGGCCCCTTGTCCTGCCATTGGATTGGAGACATTAAAAATCCAACTGGACATGTCCCTGTCAGCCCATTCTAGCAGCTACTGCTCTGAGCAGAGCTTGGTCTGGACTGTCTCCAGAAGTGCCTTCTCACCTCAGGTCACCCTGTGATTCTCAGAGCTATCTCATTTGCTTAAAACCAGTCGGTTTTGCAGCATTGTTTTTTCAATGATGCAAGCTGCATTTGCATGGGTTGCCTCATAAGCAGGGAAATGACTCATACAACCTTATAGCTACCACGCAAGTATTTTCTGATCCACCTTTAGGAATATCACTGTTGCAAAGCTATCAAAAAATTGAAAAAAGTAAAATTTGTTTTCAGATGATACTTACTGGAAGTTTAGCTAAGCTTGTTTCTGACCCCTTTTTTATTTCAGGCCAATTTCAAATTCAATTGTTTTCTATAAAAATGTTTTTCTAGTTTAAAAAATAGCTTTTAGGAAACGCAATTTTCATTTGAGAATACTTCCGGCAGATCATTTTTAGCCTGCCCTTAGTATGTTTTTCTGCTTTCTGCACTGCACTTACCTGTTTTCCCTGATCCTACAGGATAAACTCTGAAACTAACCATCTTTGGTATATATTCATCCAATGTCTGGAATGAAGTGCTATGTACCTCGACCTGCTCTCAGAGAGCAAATTAATAGTGGTAACACAGTAGTCCAGATGGGGCTTCATGAGGAAAGAGTACATGGGGAGGAGAACCTCCCTCAACCTGCTGGCCACACTCTTCTTAAAGCACCCCAGGATACCATTCACCTGCTTGGCCGCAACATTGCTGGCTCATGGTTAACTTGTTGCCCACCAGGACTCCCAGGTCCTGCTCTGCAGAGCTCCTTTCCAGCAGGTCAACCCCTAACCTGTACAGGTGCATGGGGTTATTCCTCCTCACGTGCAGGACCCTACACTTGCCCTTTTTGAACTTTATTGTGTTCCTCTCCACCCAGCCCTCCAGCCTGTCCAGGTCTCACTGACTGGCAACGCAGCCTTCTGGTGGATCAGCCACTCCTCCCAGTTCCATATCACCAGCAAACTGGCTGAGGGCACACTCTGTCCATTCATGCAGGTCAGTGATGAATATGTTGAACGAGACTGGACCTGGTACTGACCCCTGGGGAACAGCGCTGGCTACTGGCCTCCAGCTAGGCTCCACACTGCTAATCACAACCCTCTGAGTTCTGTCATTCAGCCAGTTCTCCATCCGCCTTAGTGTCCCCTCATCTAACCCACACTTCCTAAGCTTTCCTATGAGAATGTTATGGGAGACAGTGTCAAAAGCCTTGCTGAAATTGAGGCAGACAACATTCGCTGCTCTCTGCTCATCTACAGAGCCAGTCATGCCATCATAGAAGAGTATCACGTTGGTCAAATATTATTTCCCTTTGGTGAATCCATGCTGATCACTACTGATAACCTTCTTTTTCTCCACATGCTTAAAGATGACCTGTAGAATGAGCTGTTCCCTCACCTTTCCAGGGATGGAGGTGCAGCTGACTGGCCTGTCATGAACATTATTTCCACCTGTGATGTTGAGTAAAAATCGTTGCTTGTCTTTACTGCTACCCGATGGATTGAGTAAGAAAAAGGAAAATAAGATGTGGGGGTAAGAAAAATACTGTTAAAATATAGTTTAAGAATGAAAGTCATTGTATAAAAGGAATGGACACATAAAAATTATATTTAACAATCACAGTGCCTCTGTTTTGCATCATAAACTGGTCTTATTTTAAAAGCTTTTTTTTTGCTGAATTCAGCATTTTCTTTCCTTCTATTATCTGCAAAAATCTATAAGAAACACCTATAGTGCATACTGAATTATATACTAAAAACTTATGACTTAACATTTGTACAGCTTATTTGATGTCTATGAAATAACAGCAACCTGGGGTGAAATTCAGCCTTATTGATCTTTAAGTCCTTTTTTAACTTGACTGGCCAATAAATTTGTTAAGTTCCCTGAGGATGGATGGATTTTGCTTGTAATGATTAAAAATCAGCCAGGCTATGAAATTTCCATGCGTACTTTGCCAACGCAAGGCAAGCACTACAGTGAATTTGTCTTTGGGATTTTCAATACTGTTAGCAGAATGTAATAAGGACACCTGATCAATTCTACCCTAGTATATATCTATGAAAGCAGCACCATCTCATTGACTTGATAGAGTACTAAATTATACCGCCTACTATCTGAGATATTCAGGGTACCACAGAAAATTAAATACTGTATTTGTAGGTGAATCAATACTTAAAACATCACTGTCAATGGCATTAAGTGCTAACTAATCTGTATTAGGAAATGGACAGCCAAAGGTAGCTGAGCACTTGGATTACGTGTATAATCCGTTCTCTCTCCAAAATGTACAGCACACTTTAGCCAGTCTTGAAGTTCCCCTAAGGGACAGCAGAGCAGAGCTCGTTAGCATGAACTGTCCATTTCCAATAGGCTTTCTGCAGCAAGCATCCATGGCCGTGAATATCAAGATCATCCAAGCGTGCTTTCAGTTGCATTACCCAGTCAGGTACCAGAGTGAGGTCTGCAGAGTACCATGCATCACTCCTAATGGACTGAGCTCTAGGAACATGAAGAGCTATATGTCTGTGAGGAGCACGAATGAAGAAGCAAGAGCCCAGATACTTTCTACTACTTTCATAGTTGTAGTGGAGTTCACAAGTATTTGTTATTTCTATTTGTCTGAATGTTTTTTTCCATGCTGGAAAATTATTGTACCTGGAGATTTTAAAATGCCAAAAAGGAAGCAAACTGAGCAAGTAGGAGAGAAAAAATTAGCATCTTGGCACTACTATTTCATCCTCTAGAAGATCTATGCTTGGCTGACATCTACAGGATTTAAATAGTGCAGGCTTCAATCTTTGGTAAAAAATGTAAGTGGATGGATTTGTGTCCTGGCACAAACACATATGTTCTCCCTTTGATCCATTTTCCTCCATCAAGAGTATGACAGACGTGCATCCTAGTGACCCACAGGAAATAAGAGCAACACTGCTAAGTGATTAGAAATTTTTTTTGGTTGGAATGAGATGTTTGCACTTCTAAGAAACAACGTCCTTGATACTAAGGTGAGGTTAAGCAAAATCTGTGAAAGGTGCTTAAATACAGTAGGCATGAGGACCTGATTATTTTTTTCGTATTTGCAGAATAACAACTAACTTGTGGCTTCTGCAGCACATATGACCCACAAATACATGAATTGTGGCTCTCAAACTTTGCCAAAGAATTTTCCAGTTCACTCATCCTTCAGGTATGTGATACATATCTAGTGGGTTTTAGCTATATCAAGCACCCTGTCTGCAGCATCAATATTATTGGACATCTTTTCATTAATTAAGTACTTTGGCCTTGTAATTTTTGCCTCCCATGTAGTAGGCATGTAGCCTGAGTCCAAAGAAACTGTGAAGTATGTCATCCTCCTTAAGAATCATGTGCAATACACAGTTCTCTGGCTGATAACAGTGTTTACATCTGTCTGTGATAGTTTTCAATGGACTGGAATTTGTAGATGATAGTTTACACATAGATTCCTTGAAGTGGGAGAACCAATTTGTTCAACCATGTGGAAGCTTTATGATCAAGACCTAAATTACTTGTAAATTATTTATCCAATGAAAACAGAATTTAGTTTTGATTGCTGATCTCTCCGTAGAAAATAAAGACGCTAATCTCTAGAATCAGAGCAGAAAACAGAGGTCAGCTGGGCCTTGAACCATATTGCTTTTAATAATTTTCATTTTCCAGTAAAACAAAATTCTTAGAAAAGAATTGGACAGGCACCCCACTGCTTGCCTGGAGTGCTTTATAGTAATGTAAGGGTTCTCATGAAGATGATCTTTTCTTCTAGAGCTAACCTGCCAGTGGGTCTCAGTGTGATAGATGACATGCACTGGCAAGAATGGCTCAGCCTTCGACTGTATCACCACATTTATTTCACATAATGAATACATTTTTATTAGGAACAGGGGCTATAGATTATGCCTAGTACTAGTAGTTCATCATGGAGATGTGTTTTGTGCTGCGTTTCAATGCAGGCATAGATAAGTCCCTAATGATTGCAGAGACACTGAATACTGCACCTTACTTTTATCAAATGTAACTTTTTTTTTTCTGATTACTTTTTACTGAGAACTCTGGGCTGAAGAAGCTGGATACTTCTATCTTACAGAGCTATTCAAAATACATACATTTTACACATAGGTATATTTACTAGCTCCTCATCATCATCTACCTTTCTTGTAAAAAGGTGAAATTTTAAATGACATTTGGGGGTTTAGGGACCAAGAAATTTGATTAAAGTTTTGTTTAATTTATGGTTGCCTCCTTCCTGATTACCCCAAAGTATAACCTTGTGAAAGAGCATCAATTTTATATCTGATCCAATTACTTTTATGCAACTGCTAGCCTAATGATGAGAATAACGTTCCACTTATTTGGGCAAGATGTTAAAAACTTGTTACAGGTGTAACAGCACTTCACATGGAAAAAGTGGAAGGCCTTTTTATATTTACACACTTAACCATGACCTCAGTTCAAGAAAGCACCTCTACAAGACAGAATGTAAGGATGTGCTCAACCCTACCTATGTTTTTGAAATCATACTAACACCAAAGCCTTCCAACAGAAAAGGCTAATGTCTTCTTTTTACAGAAGCTGCAGGGAGTGAAAGTTTTTCCACTTCATAATTTGGTTTTTTTCTCCAAGATAACATTAGCACTGGGAGTTCAAATATTTGGCTTTCATCTTTTAACTCCAAGAATGTCCATTATGCCAAAAAAACCTGAAATGTCTCTTTAAAATCTGTGCACCCTAGTAGAACAGGAGTTTTAAACTGCCTAGTGTACCAGAACAAGTAGCCTGTCAGCGACACAGGACAATTATATGCTGTTTAATTTTTACTGAAAAAAGTTAAAAGTAAAATTATATTTGGTAATGACTATATCTGAAATATATTGTGGAAGGTGGCTTAATTCAATCTATCATTATATCAGCTAAGCTGTAATGAAATGTGGGGGAAATTGAATTTGCCAATTTTGGTTACTTGCAGCTTAATTATAATCGATAAAATGCTAATGCTTTATATCTCCTGCAGAAGACTGACTGGGTAAAGGATTTCTTGAAATTCACTGAAGCACTTTTTCTCCTCCAGTTTTATATTGCATATAATATGCTTTTAAACACAGATACTTTGATTATTATAGCAGTACCATGAGTATTATCCAAGTACCACATGAAATACTGTCTTATGTCTACAGATCTCCCTTCCTCCCTCTCTTCATCAGATCTGACTGTCAAAACTGTCCAAGTAATTGGGACAATTAAGGTGCCCTTGAGATATAATTATCCTTTATAATTTCTCTATATGTTTAAGAAAAATGATGACTGGCTCACAAAACCAGGTTCCCTACGGTACAATGAGAAAGAGAATACTGGAAATGAACAAATCAGCTTGAATCTCTTGCACATAAGTAGTCCCTAAAATAATTTAAGTCCAAACTCTTCCTTCTGTGCCAGTAACTTACACCACAAAGCAACACTTGAAGTACATGTAGACAAATAACTGAGGATCATCTCTATTCAAAGTATCCTTTGGTGTATTAGGATCCTTGTAATGACTCCCAGATGTTAGCGCGAAGAAGATAGATGTGGCAGCTGTTTTCTCATGCCCCACTGACTCACTATTCATCTAGCTAAGTACATAGTCAGTCCTCTGAGTAACCCTCTGGCCTCACAGCTCCTCTGAGGCTGAGCAGCCCTATTCCTACTTCCGTAGAGGAAGAACTTATTTAGACAAACAGAATGTTGTATACTCATTATATGGGCAGTTTATGGGGGAGAGGCTGGATGCTTCCCCCCACCATATAACCACTAGACTAATACCACTCACAAGGCCATGGGGGCAGGACCATGCCTACCATGAAATCACTGGCATTTGCAACAACTCACAGAACCGGCCCTTGACTACAAATGACTGGGCTCCTCAGACATGAGGTCCAGTCCAGAAATTTTGTTCTTCCTGCCCCAGCATCTCCAGCTGATTATAGGTTATAAAATCAAAATAAAAATTCTGACTTCATTTTGTGAAGGAAATTTAGATTAATAATGTGCAGCGTTAGTATTGCTTAGATTGAATGAAGAGCTGGTTGGAAAATATTTTTAAATACCAATATCCTAACACAGCACTCTCTTATCTCCAGACTTCAAAATACAAATAGAATACTAAGGAGTTAATATTTTCCTCAGAAAATTGAGGTGGATCTTTTACTTCAGTTTCCAAGAAATACATACCTTTAAAAGGATAAATATGACACAATGGTACAGGAATAGGTATTTTCATGAGAAAAATGTTTATACCACATTTATTCCCCTAGGCAAGAACATTCTTTTTCCCACCTCCGCACCTCAGCTGTATGTTTCTGCAAATCTGCATTTATACAATTACATTCCTGAGGAAAATGGAGCGGTGATTGATTTAAATTTATCTCCTTTCAGCCCCAAACAGTTCTTACTCTTTCTTTGGAATGGCTATCAAATGATTCTAATCAAATCATACCAAATCATTCAAATGGTTATCAAATCATAATCAAATCATTGTTGTTGAAAACACATAGCCCTACAGAAAAAGTCAGTCTTTAGAGTCAAAATATGTCAAAAGAGGGAATAGGTTGGAAAGAATCAGTGAAATAGAAATCAGAATTTGGGGACATTGTTAATTGCAATGTCTACTCAGATCTAATTTGCCTTCCATATACCCTAAATACTGTATCTGTGCAGATTAAAGATTTCAGGAAGAATTTACTGTTGCTTAGCACCTTGCATATTCACGTACATTCAGCAAAGTGTATGAATATACAGTTTACATTCTCCCAGCCGTATGAGATGGAATTTCACATTTGCTTTTTATTCTCTTTTGCTGACTGACAACACATATAGGAAGGCAGTTTAAAATCCAGCACACCAACACTTAGGTTACTGCCTAATAAGCAAGCAGAGCAAACAGCAGCTACTCCTTGCACCCCTTCCTCACCTGGAAAATGTGCATGCCTGGGTCTGTTGAGTGAGACAGTTGCTGTAACACAAGAAAAGTCAAAAGCAGTCCTTGATAGCAAAAAAACCTCCATGTGTTTTAGATACTGAAGAAGAGTTATGTCTAGATTCAGCCAGCCTGAATTATACCAAAGTCTTTGTTCCTTATGCCTCTCGGTACACAGGTCTCGAATCATCTGGGTGAGAGGCCCGTAAGGCCCAGCTTGGCTTATCTGACCCCTTCTCACCTCTAACAGCCCTTAGGAACAAGAAGGGCCAGAAATTCAGCCCCGTTTTAGGTGGTAACTTTGGCCTTGAAACTCCTTGTCACCACCTACATGCACCTACTCACTTCCAGAAAGCCTCAGGGATTTTTGAAGTTCGGTTCTGGAAGAAAAAAAAAAAAGGAATACATGTTTCTTCTTTGTGTTTTCATTTTCTCTGCGTACTCTCCTGGTTGCTTCTCATTCAGTTGCTGCCTCTGGATTGAACTGGCTGCAAATATAAAAGGGAAAAGAAGTGCAGCTGACTGCATTGGCAGGCACGGATGAGCATGTGAAAGAGGGTTGCTTGTCTAGTCAGCGAGGCTCTGATTCTTCAAACTTTGCTTGTCATTGTCCCCACATTAAATGTGTGTCATACAATTCATAGCTGGTTTCACCATTTGCTTACCCAGATTAAATACTGAAATATTTAAGGAGGCGCTGAGATGTGTTTACTTCCTCTGGAGAAGCCATTCCCTAGGTTCACATTTGTTCAACACATTTACCTTGCCCTGAGCCAGTCCCAGTCCTCCTGTCGCTCCATCACCCTTGGGCAAATTTGACCTATTGTACTGGTAATACAATGACATTTAAATTGTAGAAAATTCATTAATATGCACCAGAGGACTGTGTTCATCTTCATATAAAATATTAACTCTCCATTTGTCCTGGGAAAGGAAATATCTCAGAGCGATTTCTTGGGTCTCACAGCAAAATAGCAAGGGAAAAGCCAGAATTATATTTCCCCTGAGAAATGTTCCAAATTTCTGAAAGAAGTGTCCCCCAACAGCCAACTCCAGAGGATTTCTACAGCCACATGAAAAAAAAAAAAACCTGAAAAGAAATGAAAGCATTTCTTTAGAACTAGCTTGGAATTGTCCTCAGTAATTGCGAGGCTGCTAGGTACTTGCTACATTATTTAAAATCCTGGGTCATCTTTCTGTAATTTCACTCTGACATGGTTTTCATATTCTAAGTATTACATGGTCAGTGCTGCGAAGCACAAAAGGTAGCAAATTGTATTATCTGAATGCTATTAAAATGTACAATGGAAAAGTTTTGTGTTAACAAATTTTATCTTAAAAATGTTTTTTAAAGCAACACCCTGGGCTTCAATACCCACAAAGAATATTACAGATTCCCACTCTGCCTTAATTTGGTCTATGCAGGTAAAGAGGAAATACATGAATTTAATAAGAGATTTTTTTTGAATTTTATGACACATGGGTTCCTGGGTGTAGATACAATTATTATGTTTTCTTCTTTACTGAAGGTTAAATTTTGAAATGTGAATTATCTACTGAATCAAATGCACAGTACAAGAAACCAGTAAATATAAAATAGCATATAATTGGTTGGGGGTTTTTTTATCCCTACAGGTTTGGCCATTGGGGAAAACCTGGGCTAGTTTTCAGGATATTTATATGAAAGTTGTTCTTAGTTACTACTGGGAACCACAATTACTTCCATTGTTTACACTGAGTATTATATATGTCATGAATTTCTACACTGTTGATTACTAAAAGCAGACTTTCAAGCATAGAAAAAAAAACAGCTACATCAGTTGTATAACTCTACTTAGATACAGTCTCTGCAGTTGAAAATGGCTTAGTGCCTCAGGTTTGCTGTTCAGGCCTGAACAGCCTGTGCAATTAGAGATAATCTAAACTTGTAAAACTTCTAAGCACGTGCTTACTTGCACATTCTTTGAGTCTCATAAACTTCAGTAACTAGCACTAGCAAACAGGACCAAATACAATGTCCAGTTGATGCATAAAAATTAAAGTACTTGTTCTGCAGAAACTGCTAGAAAGCACGATAAATATAGGGCCATTTGGTCTTTACTTAGCTGTTTGACTTGAGGATGATTCCAAAAGAACTGTCTTAAGTCTAGATTTTTCATGCCTTTGTGTTTGATAATCCCTGTAACATGGGCTGGGACATTTCAGTCCATTTTTCTGGAATATGTAAAAGTTTGTATCTTTACTTGGCTGCACGAGTTGATTTGAAAACTAATAAAGAAAGTGTCTGTGAAGCAGAAGTATCTTTCAGAAGTTGGGAGCTCTTCAGCAGATTGCTGGAAAGCATAGGATGCCATCATACTCATGGGAAAGGCCTGCACAGCCTTTAAAAGTCCAGTATGAATCCTGTCTTTCTTGGAAGCTTACTTTATATATTAACAAAGGCTCTTGCCTCTTTTCCTTCACTTGTTCAATAAGTAAAAAAAAACATTGAAAAGCCTGTAGGTGATAAAAGTATTCCTTGAAATCATCTCAAATGGAATGTATGTAGCCACAAGGTAAAATTCTTCCAAGAGCAGAAATTGGTCATGCACGATTACCTTCTGACACACAAAATAGCTAGCTCAGAGTTTATATCATCATTAAATAAATGGGAACTAACAAAAAGTCCTTTTTTCTTTCTCTGTCCTTATTACTGCAGAATATGTTTCGACAATGTTTTCTGAGTTAATTTGGACCCAATGCAACCTTGCTCTTATTCTGTATAATGAATTACAGTAATGCAAAGAGGCTACACAGCGCTGCATTTTGGATTTCATAGCTTTTTATTTCCACTTTGGTAGTCATGCACAGGACAAGTGAAGGGGAGGGGAGGTAAGTCTCAATGGTGACCAAGTGGAGCTCCTACACTGTAGCGTAGCTTACCCTCACTGCTAGGTCTGTCAGTGATGGACCAGATAAACCGGAATCAAACTAGATGTGTGTCTTTACTCCTCAGTATTAATAAGAGTAAACTGTCCTCTGATTTACTACAGGCAACATTCTTCTAGGGTTAATCATATTAAACATTAAATACCTTCCTCTCACATAAAGTCAGTTAAGCTCATTGCAGTGTGTTATCTGATACGAATGAGGATTTCTGAACTGTCTCCTTTTCGGGAAATCATTTCTGAAGGCAGGCAGCTTGCTGTGTTGCTTACCAGAATATCCACAAAGGTTTTAGCAACAATGGCAGCTCATGACAGCCTATGAAAACCTAGCTAATGAAAAACTACCACTCTTCCTTTCAGCCCAGGCACTGTGATCCATTATGTCGTTGTGTGAATAAAAGCAAATGGGTGCTTGTTAAAAAAAAAAAAAAAAAAAAAAAAAAAAAAAAAAAAAAAAAAAAAAAAAAAAAAAAAAAAAAAAAAAAAAAAAAAAGAAAAATGTCAATAAAGGCATTGCTCTTCACTCATCTTACTCAGGTCTTCAGCACAGATTTACTAAGTGGTTTAGTGAGCATTAGTCCCTATTTCCTGTTACCAGCAGTCCGTTCGACTTTCCTGCCTACATCACATCACAGCCCCATGGCCCTGTCTCCGTACCTGCTGCATCCCCCCCTCCCCATACAGTCGATCACTACTCTCCAGTCAGTACCTCTGAAGCTAATTGCCCCACTCCTGAAAGAAGATTCTACTGAAAAAAAAAAACAAAAAAAAAAAAACAAAACACATAAAAAGTTCA